>NW_020170399.1:1100820-1109591 GCF_000524195.1 Echinococcus granulosus
TTACCATTTGTATACTTTATTGGCCATACAATATAACATGAGGTGGCACCATCAAATACTGCAGATATGAAGATGCCTCTGGCTGTGATGAGATTTCTCTAGTGTTTTCTGGTAGTTATTGCAATTCAGCGAGAATTTGGATGAATGAGTAGGTGGGTGAGTGAGTGGGTGGATAGAGGGAATATATGCATCCACGCAACCATCGCACCAACTCTATTGTCGTAGAGGTGGAATGAGTGAAGAATTGCGCTTGCAAACGCAATGACTGAGGGCGCAATGTTGAGCTCCGTACGTTATGTTGTGGCATTGTACAATGGCAGCAATGAAGCTAACTTAACCAATCTTCCTATATTTTAGAGTAGCCAGTGATGCCTCCGCTGGTGTTAGAGTCACGTATGTAGGAGGCACCACTGCACTGCAAACGCTGGCGCAAAATGAACACTTGAGAATGGATGCGGTTAGAAGATGCGTAGAAATCGAAAGATTAGCCAGCTAGCACTGTCAACAGTGATAAGTGAATAGACGTGATTGTTCCGTCTTCCCATCTATCATGCTATCCATTCTTCAATTCATCAAACATTCATTCACCCATTCATTCTTTAATGATATTCTTTTGCCCCACGCAGTGCAACCACTAATTCCGACTTCATTTATTTAATCAACTCAACGTTGACAATAAATACATTGAATTCATAAGAGTTCTTAGCCTTATTTTTTCATCACTCCTCAGCCAATGAAACCTTACATCAAACATCTCTACACAGAGCTCGAAATTTCCATATTCAAGATAAAACCTATCACCGGCGGAAACCTGTTGATCCTAGCAAAGGAAAATGACATGCACAAGTTTCTTCACTCAACCAACTGCAATTGCACCGCTTCCGTGGATGGAACTCCTCTATCTTTTAAACATTGTTTACAATCCCAGCTGGCTTAGCTTTTGAAGTCAGGAGACATTTTATCCTCATCCATTCTCAAGACTGCATTTTAAGGGCGCGAACACACACCGTGCTCCAGCCTACATACTACACCATAAAGCCATTTGAAGTGCCAACTGGCAATTCTTAATTAGTACTATGGCTTGATACTTGGGAAAATGCCTTCCAAATCGCAATTTATTTTAGGTATATCTTAGGAGACGAAAGCCTTTCCCCTAATATCAAGAAGTTTGAGTGGAAATACACTCAGTGGTTCCGATCTCCTAACACTCCTTTTAATTTCACCCCTCAACAAAACCTTTACAGACGTCCATTTGATACCACCCAAGACCAGTTTTCATCTCCATCCATTTACATAGTATTTGAATGCGTATTCCACCAAGTGACAACTACTGGTCTTACTAATCCACCACACACCTAACCACCTACTCATGCAGAGGGGTAGCTCAAAACTAGTCCAGAAGAATATGAAATCTAACCACCCTGAGTGGATGCTGATGCATTTGCAAGACCCCTCCTCCCCATACCGATTGCTTTAAATAGAATACTAAACTCCCTTGTACAATTCTGGTTTCAAAGTATCACAAGGCAACGGGGTAAAAAGGCAATCCTTTTGTGAGGGAAATAAGTGAGCAGTGGTGGGAGTAAAAGCATAAGCAGATATAGGTAGCCGCGGTTTGTTAATAGTTGCTTCCACCCTCTTTTGCCTCCCCACTTTTTTTAGCGCAGATCGTGACCATTACAACCAAAATGTGTAATGTCTACGAGAGAGACAGGGAGGGTGTCAAATAGAGTCTTGCCCTTACACTATTTACTGTCAGTACAAAGGATGAGTTGGGGACTCACCTGGATAAAAACCGTCCCAATGGGAATGTACAATGAAACCATGCACCTGGATGTAGCAATTTGCTCAATGTTTTGGCTGCATCCCCTCAAATTCGCATTTCAGCTATCGGTTTATCACAAGTTCCAGACGTTATATCCCAACATGAAGGTGGCAAATCCTTGCTTACTTCTATTAAAAAGGTAGTACGTTTGTATAGTCGTGCAGAGTCACAAGCAAAAGTCGGATGTGTTTCTTAAACCTACTGAAATCCTCGTAGCTATCCATACTGCAACATAGAGGATGTTGCTGTTTCGAAAGACAGAAAAGGTAAGAATAAACTCATTTTATACTTATACATTCATTAGTGTATTCCATACAGCGGTTGATTTTCGTCCCACCTCACTTTTATCCCCCTATGAGGTAAGATGCGTCACCGCCGTTAAGCCAATAAGTCCGCCAGCGAATTTGGGGGATTTGGAGAAAAGCACTGCAACAGCATTTATTTGTGCCACAAGAAGAACAACCAGAATGTCAGCATGCTGAGAGAAAAGGAGAATAATGTTATCAAATTGATGAATTCACTTGTCCCTGATTCACATCCTCAAAATCAACTCACTAATTTCGACTGCTTATGCCGTCAACAACACGTGGCGATTAACCTGATGAGCGAGAGAACTGCAAGGACTAATCCGACCACAATGTCGTATGTGGCCACTCTCTCCAAAGACGGCAAGCCAATACAGATTTATACTGAATTGGAAGCACTGACGGAGATAATGGCAGTATTCCTACACTCATCTTATCACCTACCAGCAACTTCAATTAGAAATTTTGCAAACTGGTGTAAATCTTCAGCATAACCTTCGTATCCATCAAATACCATCGCAGCATTATTTTTTGGCATTTTCACTACAATGTCACCCGCTGCTGTCGAGAGGAAGCCCACCTACCTGAGATAAAGAAGGAAGCAAAGGCAACTTCGGCAAAAGGCTTCGAGAACAACCGCATCTCGATCTCATCACTTACGAAGAGGATGGCAGTGAGGATTCGAAGAGTAATTTTCGTACAGCACGAAATAGCTCTATTCGTGCTGGAGAGGGACACGTTAATGCAAATGAGTAAGCAAACGATGGTCAAGAAATTGGAATTGTCAAGTGTGCAACAGAATGAGCGAAGGGCTCACCTCAGTTGATTAGCTTGATTAGCTCGTAAACTGATTTTGAAGTGAGGTGAGGTTTAATTTAGTGGCAGCGCTAACTAACCTCGAGCCTATGCTATTAGTGTTCCCACACTGCAGTCATTAATGTAATGGGATTTACACTCCCATTTTCTGTCCTTGTTGTGCATTGATTTGTTCTGCAAAAGCAAAATACTACTAAAGTTAGCGAGTAGAATATGGAGATGTGATTTGGTAACAAATGAACACAGCAAATAAATGACGGTGGTTTTCAATCTTTTTCTACCAATATGCCGCTATTCTGACTGCTGCAATTGTCGTATATTCAATCCGTGTTCCAGTATTATGCCAATTTTGGGGAGGATTACCTACCGACTACTTCAGATTGTGGGACCTGTTTGCCTCATACGGTGAGCCAACTGGGACTGTAAACATTGGTATTTGGTGGCTTTGTTCACGAAGCGAGAAACATCTTCGGGACTGTATTCTGTCTTTATGAATACAAAACACCATAGTGCGCATTTCCTACAGGGCGTGTATCCGCCATCTAGTAGTGGTGCTGCACCTTCAGTGTAACACCTCCAGGATTTACTCATTTCTAATCACTGTATCGTGTGTTAAGGATGAAGACAGGCAAGAAATTGCATCTGTCAAATTTGTGATGAAATACCTTTCAAATGCTACTTCGTATATTTTCAACGACTGTAAGCAGAATGGTAAGATTTGATTGATTTAACAGCAAAGCACACTGAGCAAATCAAAGAGATTTACCTACCAACGACACGAAGCACATATCGTGCAAAATTCTGTGAATAAGCACAATGTGATATAAATGCAGGTTACTAGGTCAACCAACCCACGCGAACGTGCTGCAGATTGAAAAGTGAGATTAGCCTTTTGGTTAATTGTATGGACTTGTGCATTTCTTTTTGCTTAAGCATAGTCAAATTTGCCAGCTTTAAATGTGAGTTAACAGCCTCTATCTGAAAGTAGCTTTAGTCTCAAAAATAAGAATTTCGAATATTCCTGATTAACTTTTGTTTGAAAGTTTTTCGGATTAGAAGAAGTAGGAACTAAAGAGGTCAACCACTGCAGCATAGAAACGACAAAGTAAATGTAGCTGGGTATAATGACTGCACGGCGTGGGGAAGAGGAACAAAAAAGGCACAAATGATAAAATGAATGACAGTCGGGTACATGGTCGAAGAGCAGTATGGGTGCAGAGATGACAAAGAAGTGGATGGATGCATAAATGGATGGATCCTGGAAGGGTGAAAATGTAGATGGATGAGTGGAATGGGTGGATGGATAAATGGATGGGTGATCACGAGCTGAATGCGTGGCAACGAAGATGCACCCTATCATTCCCTGCCACTTTTGAACGACTGATTATGCCGACAGTGAGGTCGTACTTGGGGAACTGATTCTTATGTGGCCCAATACTCTACCATGGAATTAAACTTCCTTTGCCTGCCTTCTTCGCCGCCAACTCAGCTAGCTATCACATACGCACACGCTGCGCAGCCCTGCATTCTCATACACGGCGAAACGAATGGCATATGCGTCGAGAACTTGTCTACCGTTTGCTCTACTTATTAGCTCGATATGATCCGTAAACTGTAAAGTGAGTTTTTTCTACTGAAATCAGTTTGGCGTCTATGATGAGGTGTATTGAAGGGTGATGTTGGTATGTCAGGTACGCTAAGAGTATTTGCGCTGGAGGTTAGTAAATATCGATGAATGGTCCCCTCCCTCCAAAGAAAGACCCACAAAAACCCGTCTTTTGGAAGCCATTTCCACACACTTTAACATTTCACGTGACGACTCATCTTGCCTATTGACAATGGTCGGTGACCCTTCAAATCGCCTCAGAGTGTGTGCAAACGCTGACTGCCACCACTGATGACTGGATAGGTGAGATATATCCAGTGGGTAGGTATCATTTCATTTGGTTAATTTCAGGGAATTGTGCAATTCGTTCTGATGCGTTTAGCCGAATCTATCAACTGTGAGTTAAACACCTGCCTCTGAGAGCAGCTATAGTCTCAAAATAAGGGAACCCTATATTCCGTAGATAGGGTGCCATTGTGAAGTTTCAATCGAAATTGGAGAAATATAAAATAGTAGGATGGACGTTTACAGCGTTAAATCGACAAAATAAATGTAGCTGGTAATGACATTTGCAAGATGTTTGGCAGAGGATTACAAGGAAAGTTCACATATCGGGATAAAATATTGGTGGATACATGGACACGTAGATGTATGGGTGCACAGATAATATGGAGGCGGATGAATGAATGGTTTGGTGATTTGGTATATGAATGGATAGGTAGACAATGGAGAGTTGGATACGGGGTAAAGGCTTGGGAATAGAATAATAATAAAGGATTCTGGATATATGGATGAGTGAGGTGGTGAATAAAAGAATAGATGTATGTGTACGAGGTGGATACAGAATGGACGCGTGTTGACGAAGTTGCCGCCTGTCTTGCAATACCACTTCTGACCGACTGATTGTGCCAACAGAGAGACTGTACTTGGGAAAATACACCTTATACAGCCGTCTTTGCTCCTGATTCAGCTAGCACGGAGTCCAAATCTGCCATCTCACACTCATCGGCCAAGAATAACATACGCATTAGCTACTTGTCTACTGAATGCTCTACTCGTAGGCGCCATATGATCCGATCTTTAGCACAGATTCACCAGTTTACGCTGTGGGTAATGCAGTAATTAAATCGTGCATACTTTAAACTTCAAAGTTCCATCCATCCATTTACTTAGTTTACAGATGAGGCTGATGGAGTTTTTAACACAGTCCAGTGGTTCTAAATGGCTCCTTTGAGCCACCTCAATCTGCCACACCACCCAGCAGATGACACTGCTCATGAGATAGTGGCTTTCCACCATGAATTGAGAGGAATGCAACGCGTTTAATTTAAGGTTTAAGCGATCGTATAATCCGTACAACATTATTCACTGGTAAATTGAGCAGGAGAGTGGTCACTAGTGTTGATGATGGATAACTGAAGCCCTCCCTACAACTACAGTGTTCTGTATCCTTGGTGGATGTCTTTCAAAGCTGTCAGAGATGACTCCCATTATCTTTTCTACTTCCACTGTAGAATTACAAGTGCTGAGCCGTATCGTCAGCCAACATGGGCTTCTAAAGACGGTGATTATATTTTGCTTATACTTCACAGTGACGGGTGCAGTTCACTGTGCCCACGTACCATGAATCCTGTTGTCAAAGAGCCATCAAACTCATTTGCCTTTACAAATAAAGCGTGGAAGCTAGTTAAGCTATTTAAAAGAGCAGAAATGAAGTGACGAGTGAAGGAGGCGACTGTTGATGCTACCGAATGAATGCGTGACAGAGTACCAAGCAATGGTCGAGTTACTAATGCCAAGCCAGCTCAGTTTGTTCACAATAGGCATGGACAAATGGCCTAAAATGCCTCAGTAGAAAGTGTATCGAAACTCCCCTTAGAATTCCAGATGGATATTGACATCGAAGTCCACGATTCACACGTGATAGGTTCTTCGGAGGGGAAGTTTGTACAAACGTGGCAAAGCCGTCCGTCATCAAGTCCGGAAAGGACACGTAGGTGAGGCACCGCAACCAAATACGTCTGCTATGAAGCTATAAATCAGCAGCTCTACGTTTCACTTTACCTGCTGCTAATCACATTCGTAATGCCACTCCTAACTGCAGACTGTTTCACAGAATAAAATGAAAGAAAATCTAGGACTGGCTATCTTATGCATACAGAGCTCATTCGTGTAGCCGAAAGGGCAGTGAGCACCAAATCAATGTTGGTACTAGATAACGTATCCACGGATTATTCTTCTGTAAGAGGAGGAAGTAGGGATAAGAGCATCCCCAGCAATTGGTGCTAATACTATTTCTGAGTATCCTACACTCCTATGTGTACTTTCACATTGTCTGCGAGGTCCAGCTCTAATCCAGTTCCAGTTCAGTCTGCTAATAATTTCAAGGCTGGCCAAATACTAACTTTCAATTGTAATGCATGCACGCGCAGCACATGTTGCCAAGTAGATTAGAGAGCTCTCCCTGGATTACTCCATTTATCAGCTAGGCAAAATTGACAGGATTCAACTCCACGTGCAGAGGTGGGCACCAGTTTGCAGCTGAGAAATAAAACGGGTGGCTGAATGGGTGGATAAATGGTTGAATAGGTGATAGGTGGCCAAACTAATAGAAAGTAATTTGCTCTGGCCCTAATTCTCCCCATCGACCAGGTGTTCCTATATGGAATGGCATGAAAAAGTTTTCGTCAGTAGTTAACTTAATTGGCGATACTGTTCACAAAACGACAGACACCTACGTGCCCGCATTCTGTTCGTGTACAAAAAAGGTATATCCGTATGCATCTCCTACAGAGCGCGTACCCAACCTTGCACATAACACTTCAAAATCTTGCCCTTTCCCAAATTCCATCGGTCATACTTGCGACAAAATGCCTTTCAAATGCTACTTCGCATATTTTCAGCGAATGCAAGCGAAAAGAGAAGGTTTGATAGCTTTGGTAGCAAAGTACACTGAGCAAACCAAAGAGACTTGTCTACCGATGACACAAAATAAAGATTGTGCAAAATTCAGTGACTGAGGACCATGTGATATAATCACATACTTGCCAGGTCATCAAACCCACGCAAACGTGCTCCATATGGCATGCAGGGATTGAGCTGGCAAATTGATGTCAGTCAGGCAATAAGCCAATGGCATTTTCAAATATCTTTTTCTCTACTCTGATTAGCCTGTTCAGGGCCAATAATGTGCACAATCACCGTGGGAAAGCGAATAACATTGGCCAGAGATGAGGTTGAGCTGAATTTAAATTAAACCCTCGTCTGCCTCCACTTCATATTTCGTAGGCTGATTCTGTAAATTAACGAAGGTGAGTTCTTTGCCTATTCCGCTCTTATCTAAATAATAATGGGATTTTCTTACTCTTCTTTTACACAATCCTATCCTCTTACCTCTCCCTCTTCAGCATGGGCTGCGTTATTTCCTGTGGCTTGAAGCTCATTCTTCAAGTCCTCAATACCGTCCTCTGTGTAAGTGATGTGATAGGCATGCGATAGTCCTCACCATTTCTTGCCGAAGCAGCACTCAATTTCTTGTTCATTTCAGGTGGCCTTCCTGGCCGTCGCAGTGTTTGGAATTCTACTGAAATCCTCCAAATCTATAGTACAACAGCTGTTGTCAAAGATTTTCGATCAATTTAATATCGGTGATGAAGATTTACGCCAGTTGGCAAGATTCGTCACTGAAAACGCAGGTAGGTGATATCATAAATCAAGCCATGCCACTTTGACATACACAAGTGCTTTTGAAATGGCATAATCCGACAATGACTTATCTGCTACAGATGGCATCGCTATAACCCTCGTCGTGGTTGGACTGGGGCTGGCAACTCTCTGCTTCATAGGGTGCATTGCTTCGTGTTGTGGGTGCAATATACTACTGAAGATAGTAAGTAGAAATTAATGAGGCGGACTAGACTCGAATGATCTCATCAAATTAATGTCGATGGTTTTCCTCTTTTTTCTTTTTAGTATGCTTTTATCCTGATTGTTATACTTGTCGTAGAGATAATCGCCGTATCCGTAGTCTTTTCTGATTCCACCAAACTGGCTTCACTGATTGTTAAAGAAATGGAAACCCTTCTAGAATCATTCAATGGTACAAGTAAGGAAGAAAAAATGTCAACTGCTGTCTGGACTGTGGCGATGACGGTATGTATCTAAAGGAATTTGATTATCCATTTTTAAGTGGTGTCATTTATATTCCTACGAATCTAAC
>NW_020170399.1:1109691-1131561 GCF_000524195.1 Echinococcus granulosus
GGTTCTACGTGCTGCGGCATGGACGGCTACGGCGATTTTGGTAGGTTTAAGAAATATTTACCATTTCTCTTACGGTCTTGTGCTCATTTACTCTTTCTCCATCTCTGCAGAAAAACTGAACAAGTCCCTACCTTTACAATGCTGCAATATGACGGCCATTTCTTGTGATTCTAAGACAGCCCAGAGTGTCAGTGTGCCGGGATGCAGAGACAAAATTGTCAAATTTGCCGCAGACAATATGATGACTTTTATGTATATCTCTATTGCCGCTATTCTGCTGGAGGTGAGTTCTAGTGCCATGCTATGCTCTGCCAGTAAATGGGGTGATTTTGGATCTGTCTGTGAAACCCACCTTGTTTACATTTTAGGGCGCACTCATCGTAATTGTGATGCTCTTAATTTTCTTGTAAACAAATGGTGTAGGCAAATGGAGATCATGGCAAATATTAACAGAACCCATATATCTACTTCCATTACCTGTTTTACGCCCACAACTTTCCACTATTTTTCTCATAATCCAGAATTACCCTGTTTTCTGTGTTGCTCTGTTCTCTCCTTGACTATGTTGGTGAATATAGGGATGGCGTTTGCTTCTATTCTGGGTGCTTTATTTGATACAATGCTTTTGAAGAGGTTGGACCGCAAATCTACCTCCACCACTCAATCACTGTGAATAAAAATAAATGGGTTTATCTGAGACATCAGATCTTGTATTCCACAAGACTGCGTTTGAGGAGTTCACTGCACAAGTGGGTGGATAGATGATTAGGTGGGAAGGCAGGTGTGCGGATGAGTGGTTAGTAGAGATGGTGCGGACAGCACATTCGACTAATTGGCGGAATGAACAGGAAGAGAAGGTATGAATTAATTTGGCATTGGACAGAAATAAATTAGCCTACATGGGTGGTCAGGAACACAAAGGGATTTATAAAGGACCATAGTGAAGGCAGAAGACGATTTTTCCTTTCTTAAGTTAGGCCCGCAATCGATTGCCATTTGAGAAACATTTTTGCTTGCTTCAAAATGTCATGTTATGACCAGTTGCATCACATTCGAAGCGGCCACTGGTACTTTGAATCATGTTGGGGTTAAGCATGTCGGAGGGACCACCGCGTATGCAGACGGTGACTTACAGTTTTGACCTAAGAATGCTCAAGGTAAATGTCTTTAGATTTTCACAATATAGGCAACATTTTCGCTTGTACTGTCACCCATACTGATTGGATGGAGGAGATCGGCCCATGGGATCAGCGCCATTCCTACTGGTTGGATGGAGGGATGTGTGCAGGTCCTTCTCCATCCTTTGGTCAAATTCGCTAACTTCCTGTAAGTTGTCATAATTAAATTGGAAATTGGAATCGAGATTCAACTGTATAATATCTTACAAAGGCTATAAAACAAGGGCCATCTTTGCAAATTTTAAGCACAAAATAAGTACTCACTGTTTTTACTACTACTTTCGAATTGATGGTGCTTTTCGGCCATCACGATGCAGCAATGAAGTGACCAGTAAAGGAGGCGACTGCCGATGCCTGCTAGCTTCTTCACCACAATCGGTGAACATAGACATGTAGATTTAAGAGCTCTGTATGGGTTTCTCTATTTCTGAGTTTGGCAGGCTCGACAGGATCCAATTCTACGTGCATGGATAGGTAACAGTTTGCCACTTCCCACCAACCCTTTGATGAAAAACCTCCAGAATTTGCCAATTCCTAAACACTGCATCACATGTAAACGCTGAATGCATGCATGCATGCATGAAATTGTATCTGTCATACTTGCGATGGAATGCCATTCAAATGCTACCTCGTATGTTTTCACTGAAAGTAAGAAGAATGGGTAGGTTTGACTGATTTGGCAGCAAAGAACACTGCGAATGGGCACCATGTGATATAATCACAAGTATGACAGGTCATCCACCCATGCAAAAGTGCTCCAAGTAAAAAACAGGCGTTGGATTGTCGATTAGATGTCAAACAGGAAATTAACCAATGACATTTTCAGGTACCCACTTCTCCACTTTGATTGGTCTCTTCACTACCTGAAATGTGCGCAGTCGCAGTGGGAAGGTGAATAGCATTGGCTTAAGAGGAGTTTGCGCTGACTTTAAATTTACCTTTTGTTCATCGTCAGTTAGCATTTCATAGGTCAATCCAGAGAATCGACTGAGGTGAGCACCTCTCTTATTCCGATGTAATCGGAATGCTAATGCGAGTTCCTCGCTCTTCTACCACATACTCCTTTCCACATCTGTCTGCCTGGATGGCTGAATGGCTAGGTGGATGAATAAAATAAAGGACGGTTGGATACGAGATGGATGTGTGATGCCGAAGATACTTCTTGCCTTGTCTTATAGCTCCTGATTTGCCAATATTACCTCCAGAGAGCCAATATTTAAGGTGTGCTTTTTCTCAGAGGTGGAATAGATTTAAAATCACCAATTCTTTCTTTTTTCCCTTGTCAGGTTGTCAAATTTGGTGGACCAAAAGACTGTCATTGACCCCTCATCAACCCAGGGCGGTGTCATGTGTACGGATGATTAGGCTTTGGCACCCCTTTTTCGCTTTATCCGTCTTCAGGGAGGGAAAAACTTTGAATACGATCAGGCAACAAGTGTGGATGTTTAAGTACGTGAACGGCTGTGAATAGCAGGTGACTGTGAGGCATTTGAGCCACTCGTCAATCGGTTCTTCCAGTTTGAGACGTTCGCAATAACGTCTGACTCTTCCTGCGTTGACCACGTAATCTTGTCATCACATTTGAACCCCTTCACATGGTTGCAACGCAGATCGAAGATAAACAATTGAAACCGTCCTGAGAAAGTGGATGGATTAGTCAATCAGTCGGGACAACTTTATTTTCTTGCTTTACAGAGCAACAAACGAGCTGCAGTCAAGGGCTGCGTCACAACACACTTATGAGAAGACCTGGTTATTATTTTCTGGTATGTCAGTGATGCCCCATTCTTGTCCTCGTCCTCCTTTTCGCCTTGCTGTCAGTGATATTAGTCAATCACAAGAACAATCGACGGGCGTTTACAAACCAAGATAGAGATCGGAATGAGAGGGCTATGGTTGAGTTCATTTGGCCATCTGAACACATAACATTCTATGGATTTCAAAATGGTAACTAGATAGTGGTTGTATGAAACGGGATCACTTTTTGTGCCAGCATTTCTTTCAGGGAATGATTGTACTGTCAGGGACTAAAAACATAACATTTAAACTCAGAGAGGGATGTGCTAAAAGGAGCGTCACATCATGCGTAGGTGACTGAACTACTCAATATATCGGAGTAAATTAATTTTTCTCTTTTCGACAGGGTAACAAAACACCTGCAACTAAATGTACTGGCAATGTCTCCCCGAACGGAATGTGCTCTAGGGGTCTCTGAATGTAGTATTACAAAGGGGGCAGGTATGCTGTAAAAGGAATTTTACAAGATGTAACAGTCATATTTTTTGCAGATCGAAAACCTTCTTGTCATGGAACTTTTGCGTCGTTGAATCCTCAACTTCAATCCTGTTTAGCGAGCGTGTTGATGGGATAGTGGGTGGAATCGATGTACGCTCAATTGCTAGGTCAACTTTATTGTTTTAGTAGTGGGTCGTGGAATAAATTAAAGCTCTCCTTGAGGTTTCATTTATTTCATCTCTGTTTGGAACGGTTTGCAAAAGAATACCATGTCACTAATCAGTTACAACAAAGGCCTGATGTAACAAATAGACTACTGCGAAATCTTTACTGAAAGTGTTCCTCTAACAGACGGTTGACAATAAAGCAAATTTTTACTTTAGCCTCGTGCGGATTACCTTACTGTCTGAATGCATAACTACTCGACACACCACCGTCCATATAATACCATCTAATTGCTATCAGTACTTCCAATTTAAAGCAAATCGGCAATGGCTGATCTTTTTTAGAAAGAATGGTTGCAATCCCTATTGTGATGCATTAGCTAGTTTTTTAAACGTAAAATACTAGTAGATTCAGTGAGTAAAATGTGCGGTTGTGGTTTGGTGATAAATGAACTCGGTAAATTAATGACAAATTTCCTTTTCTTTTCTACGAATATACCACTATTTCGAATGTTGGAACTGTCATAGAATCCATCGGTGATTTATCACTCTTGCATACTGCTAACATTGTCAAATTAACTTATAAACAGCGAAAGTGATACTACAAAGAAAGTAGGGAAGGGTAAATGCCAAGAGCTGTCTGTAATGTAATAGTGATGACAAGCAAATAAACGGAGTTCAATTTCCTTCTTTCGCAATAAATGCCATTAACTAAGTGCGGACAGCAATCTTGTACTCCCCAACAGGCAGATTCTATATACCTCACCATGGATGGCCATGAGGATTTCAGTATTATTAAAAAAGGCAAAACGCTGCCTAAATCATGCTGCAATAAAGCGTCGGTTCTTGTGAATTTTTAGAAGGCAAAATCGCTAATGTGAATGGATGCAGTGACAAAATTGTCAAAATTATCGCAGACTGTACGAAGCTTACCACGTCTGTGCCCAATGGTATGATTATGTTGCAAGTGAACCCCAAATTCATCCCTTCACATCCAACTTGCAGGCCACTTCAATCGTATTTGTGATGCATGTGTCCTGCTTGTAAACAAATAGTGGAGCTCAATGGGTGATTGAGACAGCCCACAAATGAGCCAACATTCCGCAGCTCCGACCTTTATTTCACAAATGCCACCATCCACCCATTCCACATTGAGCTGAAGTGTGATGCTTCAAAATTCTAATTCAATCGTGAAATCTCAATTCGATGCAATCGGTTGGGAGTAATTGTGGCCCAGAGCCACACTGAGCTCCTGCTTGTTTAATTTGACCTCATTTTACTGCCGCAAAAAATTGTTTTTCTTGATTTGGCATTCTAAAGTTTGTTCTCTGACATTAATTTCCCAGATGTTCCTGGAAGTACCTTGACTTGCAATCCCTTGGAATTTGACTCCATGGCTAATGTCACATTCGAACACATGTCCATGTGATTACGCCAGGATCAGGGCGACCAGATATTTTGCACACACACGAAAATAAATTTAAGCTGGTGTCCAGACACACACTCATGCAAATTTGCGTTCTGGTTTTTCAAACTTTGGCCGCATTATTGATAACTCGATTACTCAAGCTGGATGTGTTTATCGCCCATGCAGCCACAGGTTTTGAAAAAAATTGTCTCTACACCCGCCTATGCTAAATTGTGACGTTTGAGTTCAAGTGCTTTTGTCTGGCAGGTTTAGTTTGATGTCAACATATACTCCAGTCTTTCAATCATGCTAACAGACTACAATCCACTAAGCTGCTTTAATCTGTCCTAGTAGCATATTTTCTGCTTCCACATCCTTTTTTCAACAGAAGCATAAAGCCTAGCATTATGAGTTGAAAAGGGTTGCAGTTTGATAAGCAAGAAGAAAGGTAAGTAAATCCCACCAAGTGACTTCAGATTGTTGGTCGATAGCGAGCAAAGTGCTTGGTCAAATATGGCATTTTGGATCTCCTTCCATTGCTACAATTAATAAAAATGGTAGAGCCATTCTTGCTATTTGCCAACATATTAGTGTGACACGAATGCAACCTAAAGAGTCTGAAAAGCATAGCGTCTGTCTTTTTTGGAACACAAACCTCTTTTGCTCATGATTGTTTACGGTTATCATTAGTAAAACAGCTGTTAGGATCATCACATTTTGTTAAGGTTTGCTTTAAATTACTTGAAATCACTAGTGCGTGCAAAAAACGCTAAATTTAACAGTCTGAAGAGCCGTACCACATAAGCGCAATTAAATGCGTTGCATATCCTTTCAAGTAATTTATATAAGCACACACACTTCATATTTTTCAAAAGAAATAACCGTAGCTTACATTCCTAAAGAGTTGGTTGCTATCGCATCCTCAAGCCTCTAACCTGTATCCACAGGCTGTATCATTAAATCGGTACCATGGATTACTTGCTGGAATGTAGGCCTTAAGTATGCCATCGTAATTCACTAAAAGAGACAATTCAGAGGATGACAAAGATAGTTTGCAGGCTCTTCAGACGAATAAACCTTTAAAATAGCCCAGTGACAGTAAATTCACACGTGAAAACAGTTGGAGTCATGTGCTATATCTACAGAGAGCCGCAGCAAGCGATTTCTCCCGAAGTTAAGGTCGTGTATGCCAACCGTTTGCATAGTTCGAAAAAAAGGCTTCTGCAAACTAATTAATCTAGTCTTTTACTTTCACGCCTTATCTAAGCAACAATATTGGGTTTGCACCGAGTATCTGCCTACTACTAATGACGGAATCTTGTATTTGTGGAGTTACAAAATAAGAATAGGTGGCTGTTTGTAAGATGCATTAGCATGCCATGAAATCTGCGTCAATATCCTTTAGCATCAGTGCTATTTAATTTAACAGCTTTCGTTTTTTTTCTATGCTTTATTACCACATTATTTTCATCTTGACATTTCGACACCCCCCAATCTCTATTTTCTCTGCCCTAAAGCCTATCGTTAAAAGGAGAAAAAGGGAGTGCCATTAATAACGCCATCGCAACTTGCCTGCCGGAAGTATATCCAGGATTTTAGATTCACACCAAATATACAAGTTTACCACTTTCATCAAATATGCATTGCTAAACAATGCGGTTAAAGGTACCTCATTCCCGAATACGACCAATGGAAATTCTACTCCGATATATTTTCATCACTCAAGGATGACAATAAGCCCATGCTTGCGTCCAGGTGAAGTGGTTGTAAACTACTCATTATCCTGAAGAGAAGTGAAGCTGCTGTGGAATATTGCCCTGATTTTGAATTAAAATGCCTCAATATTTACTTAAGCACCTTACTCAAAATCGAAGTTACTAGTTAGAATTGCACTTTGCCTTATGTACATACGCATTAACTGGGTGAGTTATAATTGATAAGCCGCAAGTATTAACCGACGCGATTTAGTCGCTCAAGTACTTCAGTTTCATTACGATGTGTTGGCGGACTTAAAATGGAGACTTGAGAATAAATGGGATTGAAAGATCTGTTAGTCTTAAAGGATGAGCGAACTAGAACTGGCAGCAATGATGTTTGAAAAGAGGAGTCCTATACTTGGAATAGATTAATGCACCATTTCCATTGATGCGATTCTGTTGTAGGTGAGCCCCAAATCCATCCCTTCACATCTAACTTGCAGGCCTTATAAAGTAAAGGCAGCAGATGAGTGGGGTAGCCCACAAATAAACTCACATTCCCCATCTCTGACCTTTGCTTTACACACACTCTCCTCCCTCCTTTCCACATCGAGCTGATGCGTGATAGTTTGAATCTACTTCGATTGTGAAGTCCTAATTAGATCCAATCGGTTTGGAGTAGTTGTGACTCAAAGCTGAAATAATTACCCGCTCGTCTTAGTTTACTTCAGTCATGGAGATAAGGGCCGTCTGGACTCGTATTCTGCAGGATCGTGTTAGAGTAGCCTCATGGAATGGGTAGGTAGGTATTTGGGTGTGTGGATGAGTCCTGACTATGTTAGTTGAGTTGGGTAGAATTAATTTGGGATCTATAACGAGGTGTGCTGAGAGGTGTTGCTGATAGGTATATTTTTGAGATTTGCGCTACCGAAAGTACATTTACAGGCAGTTAGTCAAGACAGAGTAAAGATTATTCCTCTTTTAAACGGGACCTGCAATAACTCATGACTTGGATGACTTTGTATCATATTTGGAATTTCCTGTAGTGCTATGATACGCATCAGGGTAAAATACGTAGATGCACTACATAGCGTGAGTTAGCGGACTTAAAATGACGACTTGAGAATGAATGGGATTGAAAGGACCGTTATTCTCATAGTATGAGCCAACTGGAACTGTTAGCACTGTTGTTTGGAAAGAGATGTATTGTATTCAGAGCAGGTAGCATTTTAGATGGAAAAGTGAATAGTCAAATGCATGTCATTCTTCCTTGTAAGGATTAAAGGCATTCTATTGACAACCGCTTCGAATTGAAGGCCATTAGGGACATTAACATGCACGAGGGCTTTGATATGTCTATAGAACCGCCTAAAAGTAACTTCCTTCCAATTTTTGACATCGCCAATACGATTTAGAGTTCCGCTACGATTCAAAGAAGTAAGACACATTTGATTTCATGGTCAAAAGGTATGAAAACAGTAATTACTATTAATGGTGGCCATCTAAAGCCCCTAGTCCAACTTTGATTCTCTGTGTTCTTCCATCGCTCATTGCTTACTACAGCCTCGTTTCTCTTTTCGATAAATGCCTTTCAAAACCACTATCAGGACATAACAATGCTGCGGCGTATCGACAGTCAACTTCATCTTTTAGAAAGATTAATGGCAACATGGGAAGGGTTTACAGAGACGGGGGGCAGGATTCACCGTGATCAATTTCCACCATTTCCCTTGTCATCTTGCCAGTACACTCATTCGCTCGCTGTCGTTTCACTCTTAGTCCAAAAATCGGGCAGGAGGCCGGCCAGTAAATTCAAATGACCTGCATCGAGGCGACAATAAAATAAAGGCAACGGCCAATATTGAATAGGCCTTTATGATGACAAAGATCCATTCGTCTATAGGGCCGCTACTGCGAGACAATCTTCGCTGAATCACCGCAACGACAGTTACGTAGTTATAAACGTCACTATGACAGGTGTACTGGTATTCAGTTTAAGATTTGAGGCAATCACTGACCTTAATGAATGACCTTCATGAGTGACGCCGACTGCTCAATGGGTAATCCAGCTCGATTTTCCGACCTTCTAGACTAATTCTCCATTTTCTCTCGTTTTGCTTCGTCCTTACTCGTCTGCATAATGTGCACTACCAGGCAAGGCAAGGTCAGAGTCATTGAAACTAGTAAGAATACGTGGGAATGTTAAGCATTTTGGAATTCCACCAATCCAATTTGATAACTATCGCAACAATCGGGATATCGGCTTACTAGCAGGAAATGTGAAGATTAATTGACATTAATTTGCTGAGTTCATTTGTCACCAATTCACAACGGTGCATTGTACTCACTGATTTTAGTAGGATGTTGCGTTTACAGAACGAACCAATGCATCACAATAAGGACTGCAGCCATTCTTTCTGCAAGAGATCAGTCATTAGCGATTTATGCTATACTAGAAGTACTGGTAGCAATTGAGATGGTATTTTACAAATGGTGTTGTGTCGTGTAGTTATGCATTCAGACAGTAATTCCACCTGTACAAGGCCGAGATGAAAACTTACTTCATTGTCCACTCTCGCTAAGAACACGCTTTCTGTGAGATTTGGCAGTTATCTATTGGCTAATTTAGGTATTTGTTTAAACCGATAGCTGATATGGTACTCCTTTACAAACCGTTCCAGGCATAGACGAAATAAATGAAACCTCATGGGGAGCATTAATCCATTCTACGCTCCACCATAAAGACAAAGATTTTGACACAACAGTTGGGTGGGCGTTAATACTATCTAATATGCCACCAGCATACTTGCTAATCCAGAATGGAGGTGAGAACTTAATGACGAAAAAGTGTGTAAATTGTGACGGTTACATCCCACGAGATTCCTTTCACCACATGCTTGCCTTCGTTGGGATACTACATTTAGAGACCATTGAAGCACTTTTTTTCTTGGAAGAAATGCCAGTATATTTGTTTACAGGTGTTTCGTCTTCTTGTCGAAACAAGAAAATAACGTAGTCCTAACATTTTGACCAGTCAAGCCTCCTGTGTATAATGTGACACTCAGCTCTCGTGGGATTCCTTTCTCCGCATACCTCACTGCTGTAGAGTACTATATTTTGAGACCTTAGCAGCACAATCATTTCTTGGACGACTCCTCAGCTTATTATGTGATTCGCTTCCAGGCAAACACTATCTGGCCAAAATTTCTAAATTCTGGGAACGTCTTGTCTCCAGTTGACCAAAGGTACACAGACATAGCCATTCCTTTCCTCCCTCAAGCTTGGTTCATAGCTGCCTGTCGATTCTGCTTGTGCTTGGCTAACGACATTAACAGAGCCAGTCATAAGTAGAACTAGGGCAACTAATAGCAAGGAAGAAAAGAAGAACGAGGATAAAAATGAGGCACTGTTGACATAGCAGAGAGTGCATATCAGGAACGATCACAAGTGGGCTGTGGTGAAGCACTTGGTAGCAGATTTTCAAGTCGTTCTGCTGAGTTTAATCAAATTTACTGACTTTTTGGGGATGCCATTTTACTTGCCATTTATTACCGAAGGAGCGCTCAATTTCTGTTCCATTTCAGTTGGCCTCTCTGACTGTAGCATTGTTTGGACTCTAACTAAAAGCCTCGAAATCTATAGTTTAACAGCTACTGTCGAAGATTTTCGACCAATTTAATATTGGTGACGAAGATTTACGCCAGTTGGCATTTTTTTTATCACCAAAAACGCTGGTAGATGATACCCTAAGTCATGCAATGCTACTTCGGTATTTACCAGTGCTTTTGCAATGACAGAATCAGGCAATGACTTATCTTATGCAGATGGTGTAGCTGTTAGTCCTTGTTATGGTTGAACTGGTGCTAGCAGCTCTCTGTCTCATCGGGTACATTTCTTCTTGCTGCAGCCGTGATATACTACTGGAGATTGTGAGTAGACTTAGGGGGGATGAATTAGTAACAAGTGATGCCATCAAATTACTAACAAAGGTTTCTTCTCTTTTCCTACTAGTATGCCGTCATTCTGATTATTCTTCTTGTCACGCAAATCATCGCTGTTGCAGTACTTTCCTCCCATCTAAACAGAATTAGTAGTTAGCTTGTCAAAATTAATACAATCACTACCCAAGTCATTCTCGGGGTCATTCGCCAAAGGAGACATGTTAAGAGCCTTTAGAAATTTGTTAATGGGAAAGAAGTTAATTTCCTTTTTTGCCTAAAACGACTCTGACTAAATGCCTGTGCAATTTCTACATTCTATGGCAGACGAAATCGTTCTCCTGCACCGTGAATGGCTACGGTGATTTTCGTAAGTACAACCTTTACAATGCTGCAATATGACGGCCATTTCTTGTGATTCTAAGACAGCCCAGAGTGTCAGTGTGCCGGGATGCAGAGACAAAATTGTCAAATTTGCCGCAGACAATATGATGACTTTTATGTATATCTCTATTGCCGCTATTCTGCTGGAGGTGAGTTCTAGTGCCATGCTATGCTCTGCCAGTAAATGGGGTGATTTTGGATCTGTCTGTGAAACCCACCTTGTTTACATTTTAGGGCGCACTCATCGTAATTGTGATGCTCTTAATTTTCTTGTAAACAAATGGTGTAGGCAAATGGAGATCATGGCAAATATTAACAGAACCCATATATCTACTTCCATTACCTGTTTTACGCCCACAACTTTCCACTATTTTTCTCATAATCCAGAATTACCCTGTTTTCTGTGTTGCTCTGTTCTCTCCTTGACTATGTTGGTGAATATAGGGATGGCGTTTGCTTCTATTCTGGGTGCTTTATTTGATACAATGCTTTTGAAGAGGTTGGACCGCAAATCTACCTCCACCACTCAATCACTGTGAATAAAAATAAATGGGTTTATCTGAGACATCAGATCTTGTATTCCACAAGACTGCGTTTGAGGAGTTCACTGCACAAGTGGGTGGATAGATGATTAGGTGGGAAGGCAGGTGTGCGGATGAGTGGTTAGTAGAGATGGTGCGGACAGCACATTCGACTAATTGGCGGAATGAACAGGAAGAGAAGGTATGAATTAATTTGGCATTGGACAGAAATAAATTAGCCTACATGGGTGGTCAGGAACACAAAGGGATTTATAAAGGACCATAGTGAAGGCAGAAGACGATTTTTCCTTTCTTAAGTTAGGCCCGCAATCGATTGCCATTTGAGAAACATTTTTGCTTGCTTCAAAATGTCATGTTATGACCAGTTGCATCACATTCGAAGCGGCCACTGGTACTTTGAATCATGTTGGGGTTAAGCATGTCGGAGGGACCACCGCGTATGCAGACGGTGACTTACAGTTTTGACCTAAGAATGCTCAAGGTAAATGTCTTTAGATTTTCACAATATAGGCAACATTTTCGCTTGTACTGTCACCCATACTGATTGGATGGAGGAGATCGGCCCATGGGATCAGCGCCATTCCTACTGGTTGGATGGAGGGATGTGTGCAGGTCCTTCTCCATCCTTTGGTCAAATTCGCTAACTTCCTGTAAGTTGTCATAATTAAATTGGAAATTGGAATCGAGATTCAACTGTATAATATCTTACAAAGGCTATAAAACAAGGGCCATCTTTGCAAATTTTAAGCACAAAATAAGTACTCACTGTTTTTACTACTACTTTCGAATTGATGGTGCTTTTCGGCCATCACGATGCAGCAATGAAGTGACCAGTAAAGGAGGCGACTGCCGATGCCTGCTAGCTTCTTCACCACAATCGGTGAACATAGACATGTAGATTTAAGAGCTCTGTATGGGTTTCTCTATTTCTGAGTTTGGCAGGCTCGACAGGATCCAATTCTACGTGCATGGATAGGTAACAGTTTGCCACTTCCCACCAACCCTTTGATGAAAAACCTCCAGAATTTGCCAATTCCTAAACACTGCATCACATGTAAACGCTGAATGCATGCATGCATGCATGAAATTGTATCTGTCATACTTGCGATGGAATGCCATTCAAATGCTACCTCGTATGTTTTCACTGAAAGTAAGAAGAATGGGTAGGTTTGACTGATTTGGCAGCAAAGAACACTGCGAATGGGCACCATGTGATATAATCACAAGTATGACAGGTCATCCACCCATGCAAAAGTGCTCCAAGTAAAAAACAGGCGTTGGATTGTCGATTAGATGTCAAACAGGAAATTAACCAATGACATTTTCAGGTACCCACTTCTCCACTTTGATTGGTCTCTTCACTACCTGAAATGTGCGCAGTCGCAGTGGGAAGGTGAATAGCATTGGCTTAAGAGGAGTTTGCGCTGACTTTAAATTTACCTTTTGTTCATCGTCAGTTAGCATTTCATAGGTCAATCCAGAGAATCGACTGAGGTGAGCACCTCTCTTATTCCGATGTAATCGGAATGCTAATGCGAGTTCCTCGCTCTTCTACCACATACTCCTTTCCACATCTGTCTGCCTGGATGGCTGAATGGCTAGGTGGATGAATAAAATAAAGGACGGTTGGATACGAGATGGATGTGTGATGCCGAAGATACTTCTTGCCTTGTCTTATAGCTCCTGATTTGCCAATATTACCTCCAGAGAGCCAATATTTAAGGTGTGCTTTTTCTCAGAGGTGGAATAGATTTAAAATCACCAATTCTTTCTTTTTTCCCTTGTCAGGTTGTCAAATTTGGTGGACCAAAAGACTGTCATTGACCCCTCATCAACCCAGGGCGGTGTCATGTGTACGGATGATTAGGCTTTGGCACCCCTTTTTCGCTTTATCCGTCTTCAGGGAGGGAAAAACTTTGAATACGATCAGGCAACAAGTGTGGATGTTTAAGTACGTGAACGGCTGTGAATAGCAGGTGACTGTGAGGCATTTGAGCCACTCGTCAATCGGTTCTTCCAGTTTGAGACGTTCGCAATAACGTCTGACTCTTCCTGCGTTGACCACGTAATCTTGTCATCACATTTGAACCCCTTCACATGGTTGCAACGCAGATCGAAGATAAACAATTGAAACCGTCCTGAGAAAGTGGATGGATTAGTCAATCAGTCGGGACAACTTTATTTTCTTGCTTTACAGAGCAACAAACGAGCTGCAGTCAAGGGCTGCGTCACAACACACTTATGAGAAGACCTGGTTATTATTTTCTGGTATGTCAGTGATGCCCCATTCTTGTCCTCGTCCTCCTTTTCGCCTTGCTGTCAGTGATATTAGTCAATCACAAGAACAATCGACGGGCGTTTACAAACCAAGATAGAGATCGGAATGAGAGGGCTATGGTTGAGTTCATTTGGCCATCTGAACACATAACATTCTATGGATTTCAAAATGGTAACTAGATAGTGGTTGTATGAAACGGGATCACTTTTTGTGCCAGCATTTCTTTCAGGGAATGATTGTACTGTCAGGGACTAAAAACATAACATTTAAACTCAGAGAGGGATGTGCTAAAAGGAGCGTCACATCATGCGTAGGTGACTGAACTACTCAATATATCGGAGTAAATTAATTTTTCTCTTTTCGACAGGGTAACAAAACACCTGCAACTAAATGTACTGGCAATGTCTCCCCGAACGGAATGTGCTCTAGGGGTCTCTGAATGTAGTATTACAAAGGGGGCAGGTATGCTGTAAAAGGAATTTTACAAGATGTAACAGTCATATTTTTTGCAGATCGAAAACCTTCTTGTCATGGAACTTTTGCGTCGTTGAATCCTCAACTTCAATCCTGTTTAGCGAGCGTGTTGATGGGATAGTGGGTGGAATCGATGTACGCTCAATTGCTAGGTCAACTTTATTGTTTTAGTAGTGGGTCGTGGAATAAATTAAAGCTCTCCTTGAGGTTTCATTTATTTCATCTCTGTTTGGAACGGTTTGCAAAAGAATACCATGTCACTAATCAGTTACAACAAAGGCCTGATGTAACAAATAGACTACTGCGAAATCTTTACTGAAAGTGTTCCTCTAACAGACGGTTGACAATAAAGCAAATTTTTACTTTAGCCTCGTGCGGATTACCTTACTGTCTGAATGCATAACTACTCGACACACCACCGTCCATATAATACCATCTAATTGCTATCAGTACTTCCAATTTAAAGCAAATCGGCAATGGCTGATCTTTTTTAGAAAGAATGGTTGCAATCCCTATTGTGATGCATTAGCTAGTTTTTTAAACGTAAAATACTAGTAGATTCAGTGAGTAAAATGTGCGGTTGTGGTTTGGTGATAAATGAACTCGGTAAATTAATGACAAATTTCCTTTTCTTTTCTACGAATATACCACTATTTCGAATGTTGGAACTGTCATAGAATCCATCGGTGATTTATCACTCTTGCATACTGCTAACATTGTCAAATTAACTTATAAACAGCGAAAGTGATACTACAAAGAAAGTAGGGAAGGGTAAATGCCAAGAGCTGTCTGTAATGTAATAGTGATGACAAGCAAATAAACGGAGTTCAATTTCCTTCTTTCGCAATAAATGCCATTAACTAAGTGCGGACAGCAATCTTGTACTCCCCAACAGGCAGATTCTATATACCTCACCATGGATGGCCATGAGGATTTCAGTATTATTAAAAAAGGCAAAACGCTGCCTAAATCATGCTGCAATAAAGCGTCGGTTCTTGTGAATTTTTAGAAGGCAAAATCGCTAATGTGAATGGATGCAGTGACAAAATTGTCAAAATTATCGCAGACTGTACGAAGCTTACCACGTCTGTGCCCAATGGTATGATTATGTTGCAAGTGAACCCCAAATTCATCCCTTCACATCCAACTTGCAGGCCACTTCAATCGTATTTGTGATGCATGTGTCCTGCTTGTAAACAAATAGTGGAGCTCAATGGGTGATTGAGACAGCCCACAAATGAGCCAACATTCCGCAGCTCCGACCTTTATTTCACAAATGCCACCATCCACCCATTCCACATTGAGCTGAAGTGTGATGCTTCAAAATTCTAATTCAATCGTGAAATCTCAATTCGATGCAATCGGTTGGGAGTAATTGTGGCCCAGAGCCACACTGAGCTCCTGCTTGTTTAATTTGACCTCATTTTACTGCCGCAAAAAATTGTTTTTCTTGATTTGGCATTCTAAAGTTTGTTCTCTGACATTAATTTCCCAGATGTTCCTGGAAGTACCTTGACTTGCAATCCCTTGGAATTTGACTCCATGGCTAATGTCACATTCGAACACATGTCCATGTGATTACGCCAGGATCAGGGCGACCAGATATTTTGCACACACACGAAAATAAATTTAAGCTGGTGTCCAGACACACACTCATGCAAATTTGCGTTCTGGTTTTTCAAACTTTGGCCGCATTATTGATAACTCGATTACTCAAGCTGGATGTGTTTATCGCCCATGCAGCCACAGGTTTTGAAAAAAATTGTCTCTACACCCGCCTATGCTAAATTGTGACGTTTGAGTTCAAGTGCTTTTGTCTGGCAGGTTTAGTTTGATGTCAACATATACTCCAGTCTTTCAATCATGCTAACAGACTACAATCCACTAAGCTGCTTTAATCTGTCCTAGTAGCATATTTTCTGCTTCCACATCCTTTTTTCAACAGAAGCATAAAGCCTAGCATTATGAGTTGAAAAGGGTTGCAGTTTGATAAGCAAGAAGAAAGGTAAGTAAATCCCACCAAGTGACTTCAGATTGTTGGTCGATAGCGAGCAAAGTGCTTGGTCAAATATGGCATTTTGGATCTCCTTCCATTGCTACAATTAATAAAAATGGTAGAGCCATTCTTGCTATTTGCCAACATATTAGTGTGACACGAATGCAACCTAAAGAGTCTGAAAAGCATAGCGTCTGTCTTTTTTGGAACACAAACCTCTTTTGCTCATGATTGTTTACGGTTATCATTAGTAAAACAGCTGTTAGGATCATCACATTTTGTTAAGGTTTGCTTTAAATTACTTGAAATCACTAGTGCGTGCAAAAAACGCTAAATTTAACAGTCTGAAGAGCCGTACCACATAAGCGCAATTAAATGCGTTGCATATCCTTTCAAGTAATTTATATAAGCACACACACTTCATATTTTTCAAAAGAAATAACCGTAGCTTACATTCCTAAAGAGTTGGTTGCTATCGCATCCTCAAGCCTCTAACCTGTATCCACAGGCTGTATCATTAAATCGGTACCATGGATTACTTGCTGGAATGTAGGCCTTAAGTATGCCATCGTAATTCACTAAAAGAGACAATTCAGAGGATGACAAAGATAGTTTGCAGGCTCTTCAGACGAATAAACCTTTAAAATAGCCCAGTGACAGTAAATTCACACGTGAAAACAGTTGGAGTCATGTGCTATATCTACAGAGAGCCGCAGCAAGCGATTTCTCCCGAAGTTAAGGTCGTGTATGCCAACCGTTTGCATAGTTCGAAAAAAAGGCTTCTGCAAACTAATTAATCTAGTCTTTTACTTTCACGCCTTATCTAAGCAACAATATTGGGTTTGCACCGAGTATCTGCCTACTACTAATGACGGAATCTTGTATTTGTGGAGTTACAAAATAAGAATAGGTGGCTGTTTGTAAGATGCATTAGCATGCCATGAAATCTGCGTCAATATCCTTTAGCATCAGTGCTATTTAATTTAACAGCTTTCGTTTTTTTTCTATGCTTTATTACCACATTATTTTCATCTTGACATTTCGACACCCCCCAATCTCTATTTTCTCTGCCCTAAAGCCTATCGTTAAAAGGAGAAAAAGGGAGTGCCATTAATAACGCCATCGCAACTTGCCTGCCGGAAGTATATCCAGGATTTTAGATTCACACCAAATATACAAGTTTACCACTTTCATCAAATATGCATTGCTAAACAATGCGGTTAAAGGTACCTCATTCCCGAATACGACCAATGGAAATTCTACTCCGATATATTTTCATCACTCAAGGATGACAATAAGCCCATGCTTGCGTCCAGGTGAAGTGGTTGTAAACTACTCATTATCCTGAAGAGAAGTGAAGCTGCTGTGGAATATTGCCCTGATTTTGAATTAAAATGCCTCAATATTTACTTAAGCACCTTACTCAAAATCGAAGTTACTAGTTAGAATTGCACTTTGCCTTATGTACATACGCATTAACTGGGTGAGTTATAATTGATAAGCCGCAAGTATTAACCGACGCGATTTAGTCGCTCAAGTACTTCAGTTTCATTACGATGTGTTGGCGGACTTAAAATGGAGACTTGAGAATAAATGGGATTGAAAGATCTGTTAGTCTTAAAGGATGAGCGAACTAGAACTGGCAGCAATGATGTTTGAAAAGAGGAGTCCTATACTTGGAATAGATTAATGCACCATTTCCATTGATGCGATTCTGTTGTAGGTGAGCCCCAAATCCATCCCTTCACATCTAACTTGCAGGCCTTATAAAGTAAAGGCAGCAGATGAGTGGGGTAGCCCACAAATAAACTCACATTCCCCATCTCTGACCTTTGCTTTACACACACTCTCCTCCCTCCTTTCCACATCGAGCTGATGCGTGATAGTTTGAATCTACTTCGATTGTGAAGTCCTAATTAGATCCAATCGGTTTGGAGTAGTTGTGACTCAAAGCTGAAATAATTACCCGCTCGTCTTAGTTTACTTCAGTCATGGAGATAAGGGCCGTCTGGACTCGTATTCTGCAGGATCGTGTTAGAGTAGCCTCATGGAATGGGTAGGTAGGTATTTGGGTGTGTGGATGAGTCCTGACTATGTTAGTTGAGTTGGGTAGAATTAATTTGGGATCTATAACGAGGTGTGCTGAGAGGTGTTGCTGATAGGTATATTTTTGAGATTTGCGCTACCGAAAGTACATTTACAGGCAGTTAGTCAAGACAGAGTAAAGATTATTCCTCTTTTAAACGGGACCTGCAATAACTCATGACTTGGATGACTTTGTATCATATTTGGAATTTCCTGTAGTGCTATGATACGCATCAGGGTAAAATACGTAGATGCACTACATAGCGTGAGTTAGCGGACTTAAAATGACGACTTGAGAATGAATGGGATTGAAAGGACCGTTATTCTCATAGTATGAGCCAACTGGAACTGTTAGCACTGTTGTTTGGAAAGAGATGTATTGTATTCAGAGCAGGTAGCATTTTAGATGGAAAAGTGAATAGTCAAATGCATGTCATTCTTCCTTGTAAGGATTAAAGGCATTCTATTGACAACCGCTTCGAATTGAAGGCCATTAGGGACATTAACATGCACGAGGGCTTTGATATGTCTATAGAACCGCCTAAAAGTAACTTCCTTCCAATTTTTGACATCGCCAATACGATTTAGAGTTCCGCTACGATTCAAAGAAGTAAGACACATTTGATTTCATGGTCAAAAGGTATGAAAACAGTAATTACTATTAATGGTGGCCATCTAAAGCCCCTAGTCCAACTTTGATTCTCTGTGTTCTTCCATCGCTCATTGCTTACTACAGCCTCGTTTCTCTTTTCGATAAATGCCTTTCAAAACCACTATCAGGACATAACAATGCTGCGGCGTATCGACAGTCAACTTCATCTTTTAGAAAGATTAATGGCAACATGGGAAGGGTTTACAGAGACGGGGGGCAGGATTCACCGTGATCAATTTCCACCATTTCCCTTGTCATCTTGCCAGTACACTCATTCGCTCGCTGTCGTTTCACTCTTAGTCCAAAAATCGGGCAGGAGGCCGGCCAGTAAATTCAAATGACCTGCATCGAGGCGACAATAAAATAAAGGCAACGGCCAATATTGAATAGGCCTTTATGATGACAAAGATCCATTCGTCTATAGGGCCGCTACTGCGAGACAATCTTCGCTGAATCACCGCAACGACAGTTACGTAGTTATAAACGTCACTATGACAGGTGTACTGGTATTCAGTTTAAGATTTGAGGCAATCACTGACCTTAATGAATGACCTTCATGAGTGACGCCGACTGCTCAATGGGTAATCCAGCTCGATTTTCCGACCTTCTAGACTAATTCTCCATTTTCTCTCGTTTTGCTTCGTCCTTACTCGTCTGCATAATGTGCACTACCAGGCAAGGCAAGGTCAGAGTCATTGAAACTAGTAAGAATACGTGGGAATGTTAAGCATTTTGGAATTCCACCAATCCAATTTGATAACTATCGCAACAATCGGGATATCGGCTTACTAGCAGGAAATGTGAAGATTAATTGACATTAATTTGCTGAGTTCATTTGTCACCAATTCACAACGGTGCATTGTACTCACTGATTTTAGTAGGATGTTGCGTTTACAGAACGAACCAATGCATCACAATAAGGACTGCAGCCATTCTTTCTGCAAGAGATCAGTCATTAGCGATTTATGCTATACTAGAAGTACTGGTAGCAATTGAGATGGTATTTTACAAATGGTGTTGTGTCGTGTAGTTATGCATTCAGACAGTAATTCCACCTGTACAAGGCCGAGATGAAAACTTACTTCATTGTCCACTCTCGCTAAGAACACGCTTTCTGTGAGATTTGGCAGTTATCTATTGGCTAATTTAGGTATTTGTTTAAACCGATAGCTGATATGGTACTCCTTTACAAACCGTTCCAGGCATAGACGAAATAAATGAAACCTCATGGGGAGCATTAATCCATTCTACGCTCCACCATAAAGACAAAGATTTTGACACAACAGTTGGGTGGGCGTTAATACTATCTAATATGCCACCAGCATACTTGCTAATCCAGAATGGAGGTGAGAACTTAATGACGAAAAAGTGTGTAAATTGTGACGGTTACATCCCACGAGATTCCTTTCACCACATGCTTGCCTTCGTTGGGATACTACATTTAGAGACCATTGAAGCACTTTTTTTCTTGGAAGAAATGCCAGTATATTTGTTTACAGGTGTTTCGTCTTCTTGTCGAAACAAGAAAATAACGTAGTCCTAACATTTTGACCAGTCAAGCCTCCTGTGTATAATGTGACACTCAGCTCTCGTGGGATTCCTTTCTCCGCATACCTCACTGCTGTAGAGTACTATATTTTGAGACCTTAGCAGCACAATCATTTCTTGGACGACTCCTCAGCTTATTATGTGATTCGCTTCCAGGCAAACACTATCTGGCCAAAATTTCTAAATTCTGGGAACGTCTTGTCTCCAGTTGACCAAAGGTACACAGACATAGCCATTCCTTTCCTCCCTCAAGCTTGGTTCATAGCTGCCTGTCGATTCTGCTTGTGCTTGGCTAACGACATTAACAGAGCCAGTCATAAGTAGAACTAGGGCAACTAATAGCAAGGAAGAAAAGAAGAACGAGGATAAAAATGAGGCACTGTTGACATAGCAGAGAGTGCATATCAGGAACGATCACAAGTGGGCTGTGGTGAAGCACTTGGTAGCAGATTTTCAAGTCGTTCTGCTGAGTTTAATCAAATTTACTGACTTTTTGGGGATGCCATTTTACTTGCCATTTATTACCGAAGGAGCGCTCAATTTCTGTTCCATTTCAGTTGGCCTCTCTGACTGTAGCATTGTTTGGACTCTAACTAAAAGCCTCGAAATCTATAGTTTAACAGCTACTGTCGAAGATTTTCGACCAATTTAATATTGGTGACGAAGATTTACGCCAGTTGGCATTTTTTTTATCACCAAAAACGCTGGTAGATGATACCCTAAGTCATGCAATGCTACTTCGGTATTTACCAGTGCTTTTGCAATGACAGAATCAGGCAATGACTTATCTTATGCAGATGGTGTAGCTGTTAGTCCTTGTTATGGTTGAACTGGTGCTAGCAGCTCTCTGTCTCATCGGGTACATTTCTTCTTGCTGCAGCCGTGATATACTACTGGAGATTGTGAGTAGACTTAGGGGGGATGAATTAGTAACAAGTGATGCCATCAAATTACTAACAAAGGTTTCTTCTCTTTTCCTACTAGTATGCCGTCATTCTGATTATTCTTCTTGTCACGCAAATCATCGCTGTTGCAGTACTTTCCTCCCATCTAAACAGAATTAGTAGTTAGCTTGTCAAAATTAATACAATCACTACCCAAGTCATTCTCGGGGTCATTCGCCAAAGGAGACATGTTAAGAGCCTTTAGAAATTTGTTAATGGGAAAGAAGTTAATTTCCTTTTTTGCCTAAAACGACTCTGACTAAATGCCTGTGCAATTTCTACATTCTATGGCAGACGAAATCGTTCTCCTGCACCGTGAATGGCTACGGTGATTTTCGTAAGTACAA
>NW_020170398.1:0-1800 GCF_000524195.1 Echinococcus granulosus
AAAGCATATTTGTATGAGAGTCTTCACCAAAATGATTTCGAAATGGCAGAGAATCAACTTTGGTGAGCTAGAGCGAAGGTTGCAGACCCTTCTCTCTGTTAAGGAGCGCAAAGCCCCGACAGTGCTTTCAGAAGGATTCATCTGCGATGCGAGGGGCACACAAAATTGATGAGTCTACTCCTAATAAACACTTACAAATTATTGAAAACGATTAGGAATTTACCTTTTATTCGACTAATGCTGGCCTAAAAAGATCAACTGTTTTCTCCTTTGGTAATCAGTACCGTTGAGAGTAAAATAAGTAAACTAGCCACTGGGCAGCTGATTGGCCAAGTCCACGAAGACGAAAGAAGTCATAATACTTTGATGGAATATTTATTCGACATACTGCAGTGCTTGTGGCTACTGAGGTGGCATGAATGCTGGCCCACATGGCGAAGTTACAATGGTCAAGCAGTGTGGGTTAAACAAACTACCAAGGCAGTGCATAGCCCCTATCCCCCTTCGAACGCTGTCCGCGTCGCTCCCCTAGGTCATTCTCCCGCGTCAGCCACCACAACGTAGACGATGCTACAAGGAAACATTTACTAGCCAATCAGGCGAATGAGGAGGTACCTCACCACAACTACGGTCTTAAGGGATCTATTATACATGGCCAATGAAAAGGAAGATATGCTCTTTGTATGTTCGAAGAAGACTACAACTACTACTAGCGCATATAAGCTCATTTGACTCGCGAGATGATAAAGTAGGCATTTCCCCACCACCAAGTGGTCCCGATTGGTAAAAATCGGAGCGGCTCTCACGCCTTAATTGTGAGAAAGCAAATGTTGCGGAGCTTTAGGTCAACTGGGAGATGAAAGGCCTCGATACTGCTTTTGAAAGCATCTGTCAATGAGGTTGCAGTTACGCCAAACTGATAAACCTACTTTCAATGATAATCCACACATTATTTAAAATGATTAAGAAATACAAGTCCTATTCAAATTATGTTGGCTTAAATAGATCGACTATTTTCTACTTTGGCTGGCGGCATCGTTGCAAGTAAAGCGTTTTCCTAGTGACTGGATAGCTGAGCGGTCAAGTCCCTCTTCCTCACCTCACCTTACTTTTCCTCTCCGTTGTCGCATTGGAGCCTTAAAAAGCCACAGTGGAGAGCATCAACGTGCTTCTCAATGCATAGTTGGGAATATGTACTAGGCGCCTCATACACACTGCAAAATCGAATAGCAAAGACACTTGGTATTCAGTCGCAAGGCACTCTATAAGCTTTTCATTTCATAGATTTCCTCATCACTGCCTCAAATTCACCCCAAGATTTTACCTCGTTTATGGGGCCAATTGCGTAAACCTGCGAATAAGAGAAGGGCAAAATGGCTCGGTATTTGGTCGACAATACTTAGCTTTCAGAAACACTGCGTTTAATAACCATGCATTAGAAAACAGGAAGGATGTTACGGTTTAAGCCATCGCTCATCGCAATGGCTTGTTCCTCCTTGCGATAACTTTTGTAAATGGGCATTATGAACCACGAATTCGCGACAGTACAACACAGGTGCATCTCATTCTCCTCTGCTTACAAAGTGTCGATTAATCAGAGTGAATGTGATTTAAATGTGTCGCCTATACGAAACGGGTCTGCCTTGGTTCCAAACTGCGGAAGCCAGCCTCTTGCCACACATCTCGCATAGGCTTTGAAGAAGAGGCAGTGTGCTGTACCAGATGCCACCATGCAGAAATGGTTCAAAGCAAAAATGAATCTGGTGCTGACTCACACAAAGAGGGGTGAAACACACTTAC
>NW_020170398.1:1900-5216 GCF_000524195.1 Echinococcus granulosus
GCACACTACGAAAACTCATCTGTTTTGGATTAGCGATATAAAACTAACTGGGATAATGATTTTTAATTGTGATAGGAACAGTAGGATGGTAGGATGGAATTAATGTCTCATCTCATCCCCTATATTTCTCCAAAGGTACTGCTCTGCATGATTACCGCAATTTATTATCCTGATAACAGTCGATAGAGTACGGAGAGTTGGTAGATACAAGTAACACAGAAACAGGGTGGGATTCTGGAGACAAACCTTCGCATGAAGGGACAGTTCGCATGTAGCTTGTGCTCTGTTGGCGAATAATTGCAAAGCATAGATTGTAATATTTCATCTTACAACAAATATGTTTCCGATTCTAAGAATCGTCTGAGCTTAATTAATCTTTACAATAAGGTGCTGTCAATATTACCTGGTTACCCAGTATTTCTGGTAAACAGATTGCTCATGTACCAATAAATTTTTTATCTCCTTACATATTATGCATACCGGTTGGCTTTAGTCTAATAATAATTAATAAGCTTAGTAAAGTCTAGCAGCTTTGTTGCTGCAGGCTTTATCGTATAGAGCAGAACTTTAACAGATTTTGATATAGCTACTTGGATTTAAGAAGATTCTCTTCGTTTAATTTCAGGTGACCCGGATTTCCTTAAATCAGTCCAATGTTACATGTGCCATACAAAGTGCGTGGCGCATGTTTTCTTTAATGGTTTATGACTGGTTGCAGTAAATAATACACCTATCATGTAAAATAGTCAAATAGATTTGTGATATTCTTGCTTTAAGTCTTATTGCCCTATTTTGGCTGATGATCGGCAATTGTACTAGTAAAATCTCCTGAGCTCTAATTGTTAGCTTCCATATTAGATCCCATGCAAATAAATATGATAAACAAGGAAGAATAATATAAATGTAACGGGAACGTAAAAACTGCATTTATTCATGTTTTTGAAAGTTGAGCAATCAGATTTGGATACTTTGATTGTTTTCCTAATGCTGCATTTATGTTGCGCATCACTTGCGGCTCTGCGGCTCTACTTCCACCGCCAGCTGCCTTCAGCCTTCCGTGTGCTGACAACACACTTTCCACCCCTGGATTACGACTTTTTCGGCTTCAAGGAGGACTCGAGGCGCTACACTATTTTCCCACAATTGGCATTAAAATTTAATTGGCTATAAAAGTCATGGCTTACAACCAGCTCGCAGTTTACACAGTTTAAGAGTGCTCACAAAGTGAAAAATGTGGCCATATTTATATCAAGAGTGGCTAAATACACCTTGATCTCTCAGAGTTAATAAATAAATTGCAATAGGCTATCTTCGCCGAGTGGGCTGGCACCAGGGCCAACCCATTAGCACCAAGTTCTACTGTGTGTTAAATGCGTATATTCGGCCCGAGTATTGTATCTTATTCCCTCTTCAGGGAAGTCTTGTGACACTACATACAAAAATTATCACCATAAAGTTATGTGAGTGAAAAACAATTATATTTATTCACGAAAACATGTAAAAACTGAGCGCAGTCATAGATAGATGCTCCACGGAGGGAAGCAATATACGAAATTATGGACTTAGTACTGAACACTAGGCCTGTCTGCGAATCACCTATCTATGACCTGACGAAAATTGTGACAGGCAGTGATCATTTGGTCAAGCGTGGATTCAAAAAGCAATAATTTTGCATTCCTGGTCATTTTGACGTCGAAAGTAATCATAATACTAGGACAGCAAACACATAGCCAACATACAGATAGTCCGAGGAACTGCTGGCATGCCCTGGATGCTATACCGCTCAGCGAAAGTATATTAGCGACGCCTCAAGTTGCCGCGTAAACGAAATAATGTTATAAAAAGTAAAGTATTACAATGCCCCGTATCGACAATGTAAAGAATCAAATAGGATCAAGTATAATTTACGGTAGTAAAGAAATTTATCAGTTGAATTTAACCTTAAGGCAGGTTGGTATTTAGTTGTTAACGTTTATTCAGGACTGCAAGGGGAAGCCTTTATATTATTATATTATTAAAGTTAATCCATTTGATACAATGTAGTGCTTCAGAGAGCCGGATCTTTACTACAAAATATCACCTCTACCAAAGTTGCACACAAATAGATCTGAAAGGCTATTACAGAGCCCAGCATGTGGTTAAAACGGTGGCAATGCTTCTGTGAATAACCAAAATCAAGTGAAATTCCGGTTAAATTGGACAGCGCACATGCTACAATTCCCAATATTTACTAAAACCTTTTTGTCCATCCATTTGTACGTTTGCCAAGGTTACTTTGAAGGCTAATAAACTACTAAAAAGATAATTTATGGCTAAATCAAACATCAGATGGAGCGAATAAGGAGGTCAAACATCCTTTTGCAACATAAGTAACTTGACTGCCACAAATACTGGATAACTAGACAATTTTTGGTAGTGCTTCATAATGTAGATAAAATAACTGCAGAAGATTCTTGAAATCGAGAACGTGTTCGTTAAAATAAGTAGCATTACAGTCTATACTCTGCAATCCTTCTCCAGTAGACCAGAAGCCATGTGCTAAATGTCCTTTCAAACGATAGTTTGTCCTCAAAACCCCAGCCGAAATCAAACCTAGACATAACTATTCTTGTTTCTGTGTCCCTTTAATTTTACATTTCCCTACTTTGTCGGCTGTTACCAGACCAAGTAATTGTGGCAATCATGTAGAGCCGTGCCATTGGAGAAATACAGCGAATGAGGCGAAGCCCTTTTTCTCCCCTATCACGCCCCACGTTAATTGCAATTTTCCATTTTAGTAATTTTTACTCTCCCATTCTAAAACGGATGCTTATTCATAGGGCATTATAAGGAATGGAGAGTAAGTCCATAATGTACAGACTTATCGGCATCTGCCAACATGTGTGGGTCAAACTCCATTTGTTCATTGGTTTCTACGACTACCCCTTCCTTTTGTTGTAAGTGCCAATTACTTGCCATCACTCGTTGGCTTCCGCACTTTTGGGAGTATGTTTGACCTGTTTCTTGTAGTTAATTGATTTAAATCACACTCATTTTGTACAAACTACACGTTGTAAGTAGAACAGGATCACATACATCTGTGTTGGACTGTAGCATCTTTATGCTTCATAATGCCCTTTTATGTGAGTTGTCGCAAGAAGCATCAACCCATTGCAGTGAGCGATGGCTTAGACTGTACCCACCTTCGTGATTTTTAATACATGGTTATTAAACGCAGTGCTTTTGAAAGCCAACTATTTTAGACTAAATACTCAGCAATTTCCATACTTGCTTATACGTAGGTCTATACAGCTGACCCTAAAAATAGGATGGACGG
>NW_020170398.1:5316-13733 GCF_000524195.1 Echinococcus granulosus
CTCACAGTTGAAGCGTGCGATCTGCCCTGATTTAACCACCTGGGATAATTGGGCTGTGGAGAAATGTACACTTTATTATCTCACGAGTTCGATGGCCCAAAGTGGGATCAAGTATTTAGTAATTGCTCCCTAAAATGTAAATAGCACACTCGTCTTTTTCACCTAAACAGCGAAGACGATCCATCAAAATTCACTCAGCCGTGTCAGAATTGGCTACAGTTCTGCCCTTTAAAATTCAGTTGACATCAACAAGTACACCGGTGTGCACTGGGCTCAGGTATTGCTATTCAGAAAGTGGGCAGATGCAATGCACACTCAGCTTTATTACAACCGTTTTCGTGAAGTAGATTTAGTATCTTGCCTTCATCTCTCCTGCTCGTAAACTCAGCTAATCGGACGTTTTTAGTGCTCTTCATTCTTCACACAGGTTTTTTTTTTTAAATCTCAGTGCTCTGGCAGACGACCCTACCGAAGAAATTGCTCTCGGTACACTTTCGGCTCATAAAAAGCATATGACAGAATACCGTCTGCCATGGATACAGTGCTTGTGTGCTTCACAGCCACATTCACCCTTTGGGATGGCATCTATTACACTAACCTGGAGTGTCATCCGCTTTGCTAAATAGTAAACACCGACACAATCAGCCGCCATATGGCATTCCGTCTGCCGTGTTGCCTTTAAGGCAAATAAGACTTTGCTGGATTTTACTTATTCTGGATCATTGTGATGGTAAAATGGTGACTGCGTCTGAATAAAGTAATGCATTACCACTAAACATGTACTTTTGGTGAGTGATAAAGGCCAGGTTGGTCGTTAACTGTTGGGTCAGCTCAACTATAATAACCTGAATTTTGGAGATTACTGTTGCATCCATGTTCTAAATACAGTCCAAAACCAGTCATTACGATGCCAAATTTTTCGACATAGTTGTAGAAAAGACATAAACACCTTTAGTACCAATACTAATCTGGTTTTATTGGCCAAATTCACACGTCACAAATGCGTGACGTTGCTATTCATGTGTTTATGGTAACTGTTGTAACAAATCATATTACAGTCAGATTTGATAAGCCTAAAACAATAAAATAAACGTGAGATGCATTTGGTCGTAGGAGAATTCTAGCTTTCAAATCTTTTGGAAATAACCCCCTTGGTTATGAGTGGATAAAGACTGGCGTCTCATCAGATGGACAAAGCATTTGTTCTGTGCTAGACGACTTGCTCTAAAACTCCAGCATTCAACGTGTTAAGATGTCCTTTTTGATGGGAAAATGCACCCATTCATGCAATTCTTCCTCGCACTTTCCACAAAACACCGATAATGGAAGCACGAATCTATAGAATGGTTTATACTCCCTCTGCTTGCCTCATCACAATTTGTCAACAGTGGTCTATAAAAGTGACAATATTTGGCAAGCCGCTTAAAGTAATTTTGTTGGACCTGCTTTTGTTCACATTTACTCCTGAGTGGCGATGACGAACCTTCTTTCCTTAACAGAACCGTTCATGGTTTACCGGCAGGTAAACTGGGCATTGCCTATCATTTCTCACATGAGTTGGGTTAGTCAACTTCATAAATAGTAGTACATTCTCACAATGCTTTGACAGTTTTTTAACTTTGCGCTAGGCTACACGGTCACTTAATTTTCCGCACATTGTGCTTTTGCTCAGTGGCACGACCTTCGAGCCATGACAGCAATCTCAGGCATTCTGCACTGCAATGATATATCTTCCACCACACCAACATGACTTCTTACAGCCTCAGGAAAACCTCAAGCCCCATATTCTAGCTAATAAACGGTATGGCATTATATCACTATCAAATCCTTGTAAGTTGCAGCCAGTTCTTATTAAAAATTGTTTCAGGCTGTCCTCCCAACCCAGTTTGCTAATTAGCAGAAAAGCGTACACTTAAGCCACCAATGTGTTACAAATTTTGCAAACAATAATTACATTTAGTAGGAGGTAGTTGATTGTATAGTTCCTTGGATCCGCCCATTGCCCTGCTGTGAAGTCCTTCTCGGAAGTGTAACGTGTTTCAATTAAGGAGATGTGACTAGCTGATTGTAGGTAAAATTGAGCATTTAAATCGGAAATTTTGTCAACATAAATCCACATAAATAAATTCACTACAGAAAACTCATTTGGCTTCCCGCCTAGTCGTTTTAATTTTGATGACGAAATTAGGGAACAATTGCCATCAACGATAAATTTTCATGAAGGCACCCGAGTTTTTTGAAAACTAATTACATTGCCAAGGGAACAATTGTTTCATTTTTTGCTCAGTTATAAAGCGGACACTTTAAGTGAGAGCTGAGGACAGGTTTTGTTCAAAGGTGCGGTTGTAGCACCCCGAGACTTCCTTGAAGACGAAAGAGACAGAATATATGCATTCCACAAAGAGATGAGATTGACCTACTGACTACCCGGCGGATGTACGATTGTAGGTCCCCAAGAGTTCCATTGCCAAAGCTGAAAGGTAAAAAACAATCAACGTATTGTGGTGGTCTATGTTTTTATGACAAAAAATGACAACAATTGTCCAAAAGGTTGCGTAGCTCTTTTCCTAATTTTCGCATTGACTTAGTTCAATGAGTGGAGACCAGTAAAATGTGTCGGACTGCCTGGAAGTAGGTACTATAAGGCATGGATGTACTCGCGTCAGTGTCTCGGTATGCTGCTCTGTGCTATGCTCCGCCCCACCTTCCTTTGGAAATAAGTTTATCTCAGCTTCACAGCTGCAAAACCAGCTTCATGGCATCACTTTCGCCGATGGCCTGCTGTAGCAGACAATTCTCTTTACAAATAGGTGATATTGATACTAAGTCTCTTGGAAAAAAAACACTCTATTCACACATTCTCATCAATCAAGACGATGCCTAGTTTGTGTGTGTGTGTGTGTGTGTGTGTCGTGCATGCGGTGAATCGCAGATGCAACTACTTACTGTGACTACTTCACTTATTGAAGCTCAAACAACAATTGAGGTTGAGGTCCTTCTACTACGTACAACTGGGAGTTAAGCTGGAGAATTTTTTTCGACTTTCAAAAGACAGTCACGACTAGTCAATTGGGGAGAGAAGGGCTTATCCCCACTTCTACTCCTACCTCTGCTCGTACTCTTGCTATATTACACAGCACATCGCAAAACCCTAAGCAGGACACCACAATGCACGAACTCACATCGTATATTACAAAGTTTGTCCAGAGAAAAGCCAGAACCCTACCTGAGGACAGAAAGGCGGAGGATACTGAGTCATTCACATCCTTTTTCTCCCCATATTCCCCATTCCCGCATTCTGCTGATGACGTCTTCCAAGTAACGACATTTGAAGCAATAGTGAAAAGACAGCTGTAAAGTAGAAGTAAGGTAGGTGTAGGGTGGTTGGGCCAAGATTTATTTATGTTTTGGCTCCTAGTTGCGCAAAATTGTATAGCATTGGAATTTGCAGCGCATTTATATGTGTTTGGAATGGCTGATGGATTGCAGGCTGTAATGTTGTCTACTTTGGTGATTCAGTCCCACATTTTAATTTATGAGGCCTTCCACATTTGTTCATTTTATAGGCAAAACCAAACAAAGCAGTTGATTTACTTTTATAGGTAGACCTGGGTTTAGGTCTAATTTGACGTTTATTATTTCTGTTATTTCGGGTCAAAAGGAAATGCTGTGCAACAGAACCGCGACAATGCCTCAAAATGAAGGAAGCAGAATAAAAAAGTGTAATGAAGAGTCACAGGTTGCGTTTCACTTTGCAATTACTTTGTGCGATCACTTTGTCCGTTGCGCCTTTTCTCTACTTTTTTAGCTCTTAGTTGGACTTCTTCTAATCCTAGCATCCCAGAGGTAGCATTTCAAAGACCTACCCCTTGTGTAATTTGCATAGAGAACTGTGTGGATGAGTCGTTTCTAACTGCAAAGGGTTTGTAAAAGAAAGAAGGAGAAAGGGAGGGGCACAGTAAATCCGATTGGAATTGATTTGATTCGCATGAATCCAAGTCCAACTAAAGGCATATATACCTCGACGGTTTCCGAAGAAGGAAGAAAGAATGATCCTCTGATATCCATCGATCCTGCTGACGTATTGTGGGATTGCCTGTCATTGGAGAAATTAAATTAACCGTGAATTAGTTTCCATTATAGTTAAAGCACATTCACTTCAGCCAGACATTGAGAGGAGAGACCTTGTCTTCGCGAGATACGATGAAATGGCTGTGTTTCAAGGGGATATAAAACTCATTCCTATAATCAATTTCCATCAGTTGATCGCTGGTCCTCCTCCAACACCAGTACATTAGCAGAACATAAATTTTAGGTTACAAATCGCCTTTGAGAGTGATTCTTCCGAAATGTAGCCACCTGAAGAGGATAGTTTTCTCCGCGGCCTACAAGTGTGTTAAGATGTCAAAGAGAACGGCAGTGTAGGCAATTTGGATCAGGTTAGGTCGCTTCTACCACAAATGTTGGTCATCGAGTCACACTTGATGTCGCTATAAGTCATATTAGCGAGGAATGAGGTTTATTACTAACGTACAGATTGGCTGGGGTGCTATGGGCAGGAGGAGAAGGCGATGGCGCCAAGACGACATTGTAAAGGCAGTGCTTCAGCTGTAATGATAAATGGAGAAGTGTGTTTGCTTTCATATTTACTTGCATCATATTCTTTAGCCTTCATCCCGATATCCTTTGCAATGTTAAGCTGTTTTTATCATTTTCACGTAAGAAGTCGCTAAAGGCGTCTACTTTCCAACATTCCTTTTATCTAGCAATACCTGATACATTCACTATTGAAGACTTGCTCTACCCGCTTGACTAACATTGTTTCCATTCAGTGCATTTCAATCTAGTGGAAGGCGGAATATTGTTTGCCTATTTAAGGTCAAGCGCAGTGAGGGTAAAACGAATTTGGTCTGTGGGAATTCAGTCTTTCCCTAACAAAGGTGCCATACGACTCACCATTTAGCATTTGTTTTGGAATTTACCGGATTTGGTGATGGCTACTGGTGATAAATAAAACAAAGTGTAAGACGATACTTTAATGTCAGTCGTCAGCAGCGTTGGCACATTTAGTGTGTCACAGAACTGATCTCATTTCATAACACATAGCAGGACAATAACAAGATGACTGCAGCTAAATATCGAATGAGTCCGGTGGGACACCTAGGTCAAACCATGGACTGGGTTTACTTCACATTGGGATCGGTTCGGCTAAGTAGACGCATCCGCTATTGGTGCAGGCTGGGGGGAGGGGTAGTCTTGTTTTCTGCAAACCAACTATCATGAGATCTCTTTCTCAACTCACTTCATCAAAATCGAATGCAAATATCACTTTTGTACAATCCAAGCAGTCCCTTACATGACCAGTGCATGAAAAAACGATGGACTTTAAGACAAGAACTCATGTAGTTCATAAAACGCCTCACAATAGAAGGGAAAATATGTAGAAATATCGTAAAGAAACTTGTTATTAACTGTTCTCAATTACAAAACATAGCCCTTGTTCCTTTCCCCCAACCCGATGCAAGCTTGCTCCGAATTTACCTTTTTTGAAGTGTTCTGTCTCCTGAAGCCAGGGTAACAGCAGAAGTTGATGCTAGCTACTTGCGTTTCCCTTCCACCACTTGTCTGTCCCACTGCTCATGCGATTGTTTGAGTGACTACCCGATGCCAAGTGAGGGTAATGAGCATCACAGCGATAAGCATTCCCAGGAGAATATTAGGAACGCGCTCGCTCCCTTCCAATGCAGGTAGGCAATCAGGCTGTCCCAAAATAGTTCAATCGTGGGGACAAAGCTTTCCATAACGAGGCGGCATCGGTGTTAGCAGACATTAAAATATTGAATGCAGTCTGTATTCCCTAGAGCATCCTCCTTGATTCAGAAACTCAGAAGTCCTGCTTAGACCCCAGCGCCCTTTGTATATTAAATTATTGAAAAAGTCGGGACACATTATGAATGCTGCCGGTTGCGCTGAGTTTTGAATAATTTCCCCTTCAGCCACCTTCAGACAACGACAAATTTCAAAGCCTACGTTGCTACCTCAGAGTTAAATCGGACGTTTTCGGGAACACCACATCATCAGAATGAGGTCTACTGTTTGAATTCAAACCTCAAGGTGTTAGATTTTTGGCTTAAAATCCCCTTCATTAGCTTGCTCTAATATCGATACGACACTCCGCATTCATCAAATCCACATTCATCAGCTTGAAGTAATTTGGGTCACCTCTTGCGTCACATGCACGGAAGTTAGTTGCAAGATGATGCAGTGCGATTCTATCAAAGGAAACTAGACAGGAGCATCAAGCATCGAACTACATGCGAAATGTTAGACTTGCTTCGTCTGCTGTGGAGGCGAATCTTTCCGTGCTTTGAGTTTGGGCTTTGCAAATAGTAATGTTCCTTAATGCCCCTTTTTAACAAGAATACTTCCATTAAGTAAAGTACATTTTGTGCATCGTCTTACAGCTTAAATATCAGTGAAGAGATATAAGAACTCTTTCCTCAGCCAAATAGTTGCGAGTTTTGATAAGCAGTATTGCATACCACTGCAGCATATTCACCTCAAATCATCCCAATTTGATCATGCGTATGAAGCTGAATACGAATTACAATGACCAAGATTTGTTTGTCGAAACCTCCTAATAAAAAGGTGCTCTTTAAAGAATCGGATTATTTGCTATCAAATTTATTTCTTCACATAGGCCACTGAAAAAGCTGCTCAGCAGATCACTATGGGATGCCAAGTGTAGCGATTTTATCTCACTGACAGTGCCACTGACAACTGAAGGCATAGTTAGAACTACTTAGCTTCAACCAAACCCCATTTTGTTGTGTCTCTTCTCATTGCCTAATTTCGACTTTTCTAGGTACTGTGATCCTGTGGCCTGTCTAATTATATCCCGGTCCCGAAATCGCTTTGCAAAGAGACTGCTCAGCCAACAAAACGTCAACAACACGAGCAGAAAGATTTAGGGAAATAAATTTAGGTTAAGTAGAAGCTTAAGCACCCAAGATAATTCGAGTAGTCATTTTGAAGCAATATGCCTACAGGAAATTTATATTTACCACGAAGGACACAGATAATTGACAAAACGTTTGACAAGTGGTTGAATTGACAAGAATAAAGTCACCACCTGGTGGAAGCTTAAAGCTTTGAGGTAAAATGTAATAGATGTCCTGTTTCTACATTTTAGGTGGAGAATGCATTTGTCGAACACTCATTCCGGACACCCACATCGGGGTAGAGTGAACAAACTTGCATGATTTTTCTACATTAATTTACTGTTGCTAAGGTCAAATTACTAAAAACAAAGATGAATGTGGGTGGTGGGCAGGGGATAGACGGATGAATGAATCAACTAGCGTGGTATTCCAACAACTCGTTCACCAGTTTCGTTAAGCCAGTCCAAAACCGGATATGCAATTGAATGATTAGTAGGCATTCCACGGTTTTGGGAAATCCTCTCGCAATGTAGTATGCTTCTACCCAAGATTCCCCGATTGCACGAATCTTGCGTGGAAATTGCACCAACCGCTTGTCGATAGCATTTTCCATGACAGTCCGGCTGTAAAACGAGTCACATACAATGACAGTGACAGTGATTATTGATGGTAAGAAGTAATCGAAGTTGTTCGCTCATTTTTGCATTAAAAATAGGACAACAGTGGGAACCCCCATCTACTTAAACACAAGATTGATTAGTCAAAGTAACCACCACCACTATTTCCAAACAGATACATGCAGGCTGCTAATTCTAGTGCTACACAACGTCTCAGCAATGGAAGTGAGGGACAAACTGAACCCAGTACCAACCACCTCCATCCCTATCTCACTTCCACTTTGCAAATGTCCTTTCTAATATCTGATGATGTCAAGAAGATGTAAGTCATTACTTGAAGAGACGCCGTAAGGAGAACGAGGCGAATTTGGTGAATGAGGAGACAAAGGAGAATCAAGAACACGCCGTATCCGCCTTCCTCCCACCCTACAGTGTGGTACGGTGCTTACTCAGGGCACATTTAGCGATATGTGGTGTAAGGTCTTGTGTTGTGTTGTATTCTCCTCTTCATTGTCTTGTGCTCTTCGCTGTGTTATGCGTTGTGTTGTTGTGCTAACTTGTCCTGATTGTAACCTAAAAACAGGAAGACTGTTTCCTACCCACGAACAAGTTGAATTGAGTCGATAGGTCTCCAGTGAGACCGTTATTTATGCTCCAATAAGTGTTTAGGGCACGGTGAGTAGTTACTTCTGCGATGCACCACACGTTCACACATGCAACGCTGGTGTGATCTCGATCTGTACGAAGAGATTGTTGTTTACCTTGCGAGTGGAGAGTAGGCAGTGAAGCGATTGTTTGGAGATAGTATTCAGGGGGATAGCACATCACTGCATCCCTTATATTCTTTGGATGATATTTG
>NW_020170398.1:13833-96086 GCF_000524195.1 Echinococcus granulosus
TACATTTTAGGATTAACCCGCACTTCATCAAAGGCGTAATTATGCTTCTAGATATTTAAGTGAACTTATTTGTGGATGCCTTGGACAGCTGCTTCACGTACCATGCAATATTGTGACGGTAAATCCACTTTAGGCTATGTGTGTCCATCTACACATTGCAACCATGGTAAAGGCACGCATCAGTTGACCCTTCCGCATAGTTGATACTGTTTTTCGCCGTTACCACTGTCATGGTCAATCAGCTCGAAATACCGACCAGTTGGAATTGGACCTTACGGATTTTTTTGTTTCTGTTACAAAAAATGGGTAGTCAATGAGGAATCGCAACAAATATCGAGCAATACACTTGCTCGATGTCAGGAATTAAAAATGCACCTCTGTTAATAAACCTGTTCAATGCAAGTGCGGTGAGCAGAACGTAGCATTCAAACTACATGTATTTGATGTGTACAATACTCATCATCAATGCTTCTCTGTGAACGTTTGCCGCGCATTGCGCTTTTCAGGTAGTATCACACGCCTCCGTTTGTCGTCGTTGCGGAACTTCTACTAGTTCCATTCAAGTTTGCTAAGCGTGACTGGCGGGGAGTGTGTGCGGAGAGGTGCCTTTGTCTAAACCTTGGTTGACCTCAAGTCTCTATCTACTCGTCAGTAGACTTCTATTTTTGTTCATCCCGCTGTTGTGCTTCACAAAACTAGGTATGATTTTGGAATCAGTTCTATAAACATGTGTCGCCTGCTGCCTGGGCCCTTGAAAATATGCATAGGAAGGATGTCGCATAATCAGAAGGACATTTGCCTTCCATGCCCTAATTTCTTTCCAACTGTGTTGGCACAGACAGCGACATTTTTAAGATCTCGCGCAAAAGTAGCCATGCGTCTAAAATGTGCATCTTGTTATTTTTAACAAGCGTTCCTTCCCTAAATCAGTTATGTAAATAATTCAGATGGGAGTATGGAAGGTGCTTCTGCTTTTCGATGCACAATTTGATGACAACATTAAAAGCCATTGCAATGTCTGCATCCGCTATCGCTGAAAACGTAATTCGTTTGAGAGCAGAAGTGGTAACGAAGCACGTCAGTTGAGATAACTTGGTTGGCCTACAGTGTGCATCCATTCCAATTTTACCGCTTCTCAGCAGCCTCTGTGATCCTCTTTAATCGTGTGAAGATGCATTTATTCTCGGCTCCTCAACGGTCGCTTATAACCTCTTCTAGTCCGGTGTCGCTGCCATCATACGCAGCATTATTTCGAACCCCGTCACCAGAAACGGACTGCGGAAATGACCATAGTTTCGATAGCTCTTCCATTATGTTTCCTTGCAGACCTCCCTAAATATAGTAGACGCCTTCATGCTCTAAAGGTTACCGGTCTCCATGTTGCAAAATGCAGCGCCATCTTCCAATGTCAGTCATGAACGTGTTTTCTTAAGAAAAGTAGTTCTGAGAAACAAACACCAGTACCTACGCTCTTAAACGCATTGCAATCCTTAGATGTCAGTCTTGAATGTCTTTACACTCATCCTTAATCCGATCTGCTGCAAAACTCCAACCATCGTTTAAAGGTGGAAGGGATGCTCAGGCGTAAGCCACAATGTCCATCTTTCGTTCATCTCGGAGGTCGATTACCAGTTGCGAGAGCTTACTCCCATAGAGGCGGACGAAAGCGATGACATCGAAGTAGCAACCACCATCTCCGTAGCCCCCACTCTCGTCTCCACTCTTGCCTCTGACGACACGCTTAAAACGTCCAACCTCGACTCCACCAAAATTAGCGCCAATGAACAGACCGCTGTGTTGCCAGATCCCACAGGCGAGAAATTATCTGCTGTCCTCCAAGAGGCTGTGGGCCAGGTGGACCCAGTGTATTCGGTTCCTAGAGAGCTCAAGGTGGAGAAGAGCGCAGTGAGAGAAGAGGAGGCATTGAAGGATGGAGACACCTTCCTGGCAGGCTGGAATCGGTTAACCCCCTCACGACACCACACCAGTCTCAAATATTACAAGCATTTCTTTGTCTACAGGTACTTTCTCCTCAAGTGAAACCGTGAAACTACTTGCTTTTAGTATGCAATCTTCTCTATCCCTACTTAGTGGCCTCCCTTTCCTCCGCTTTATGGTACTTTTTGATTATGGGGAGTTACAATTTTGCACAGAACTGTGATAGCGATAGCTAAATCTCTAGAAAGCGAAAAACCTTTTCACAGTCTCCCATTTCCTGCATCGTATGATAAAATGAAGGAATGTTAGACACTTACCGGAGCCATTAGGCATCCCTTCCATATTCATGCCTCTGACTTCATATTTATTTATGCGGCAGTCAAATAAGTCTAAGTGGTTTTAAAACTAACTGCAGGAGAACTTCTAGAAAGCTTTCTTAAGTATTTTGTCAGTTGAAGTAAGCACAGGTACAATCTATGCTCCTTTCTAAACAACACATGCTGGATGCGCCGTTATGTAGCTGAATTTGAGGATGAAACCAAACACTTCCCATTCATCGTGGCGCCTAATATCCATTTGTGCCATGCTGCAGCATCGGTTTCCCATGACTCATTTCCCTTACAAAATCTGCGTGCGAGGCATCTGTCGAAGTTGAAACACACAGGCGCAGGCAGAGTCTAATGAATCTCTTGCCCAGACCAATGCACCGGCTTCCTTTATCGTTACACTCTACGTGGTGTGTGGACATGGCAACTGGAAATCCCACTGAATACACGCACCCCCTTGGGATGATGTTTTGATGCGAGGAACATCACACATCCCCATCCAATTTGACCACACTGATGCCACTGATTTTGCTTCATTGGTTTTTTATCAAAAGCTGTTTCAACACTAGTAAGTGGGCATAAAATCAACTAAGAATTGCTTCCACAAATGATTCTTGAGAGAAGATTGAATTTAGGTGCTTATGTTGTATAGAAGCATGCACATACATCAGTTCGGCTATAGGTCAAGTCCACCTCACCACGTGGAGCGGTTCACTAACGCTTTATGAAGTTCCGTGCGACACTTCATCTGACTATCTTCGCTTGTGAATGGTTCCTATCTTAAGGGCCATTGAGCTTTGGAAATTTTTCTTACTGGATTTCGGTGAGGAGGTATCGTATTTTAAGTATTTTTTTTAAAAGATGTCGTTTCTCATCATTCTGACACCTCTGTCAATGTGGTTATGCTCTGTCCACTGCTGAGCACAGTCAATTACAATATTTGCCTGCACAGTTCTCTCAAATCACCAATTTTATTCACAGTCTAATGTAAATACCCCCTTTCATTCAAACTTCCAATACCCCGGTGTACTGGATGTCCAAATTATTCATGCCCCTTCTATTGTAGCTGGTTGCATTAAATTACTGTTTATTTCTGTGTTAGATCCTGTAGTTTGTATATACGTGTATTATAAGGCATGGTACGATGCTTTATGCTGCGCTCTCTACTACTTTCCTCCTACTTCGAATTCCAACATAGCAGAATGTCGGTTGGACGTGGTGGATGTGACTCAACATATCCTTGTTTCATCCAAAACCACAATTGAAATTGTTATTCCTAGTCTACTACAAAGTGCAGCTGTTAAGGTATCTGTTCACGTAACACATGTGATTCGAGCTTTTCTGCAGCACAAATCGACGTTTATTCCACTTTGCAGTTGTGATTATCAGTTTCAAGTTGAACTTGCAGTGTTTGGAGAAGGTGTATAATGCTGTGCTACAAGGCAACGCATGACTTGGGTTTGGTGTGTCAGGCATGTTCAGTCATGTTTGGCATTCATCAAGAATTAGTTATTTGCCATTTTCATTGAATGGGAAGGGAAGTTGTCGTTTCCATTTACATTGAATTAACTGGATGTCATCAACTGACGGCTCTTCTTCTCTTTCACATATGTCACAAAAAGGTGCGAGATGCTTTTGATTGCCTGGAGCAGAGACGACAGAACTTATTTCTGAGAAGAGTTGTCGGGCACTGTAGTTATGATAGTAGAGTAGATGGGGAGAAGGCAGGTATCAACTCACCTCACATCAACCCACCTGTGTTCCTTCAGGTGATGACTACCAACTCTTCTTGATGCCACATAATCATTTGCGAGGTGAAATAGATGGCTGGGAAAGGTGAGGTAGAAGAATCGGGTATGCTTAGGGACCGTTTTATGGATGCAAGAAAGGGAAATTCGAGGAAAGCTTGTGACCTGCTTAAAAAGTGGTAGTTTGTAAATAGAAACGCTGGTTATTTTCAACGAATGGATTGAATATTTGACAAAGCCCCATACAGTGATTACTCCTTGTTTTGTACAGTAGCCCATACCAACTCACCATGCAGTCTTGTGTGTCAAGGTGCTCTTTGGTGTGGGATTCTGTTCCGAGATGTAGAATGCGCAAGTCCTTCACGCTCTCATTTCAATGTTGACGTCAACCCACCATTGAAAAGCACCAACTACAATCCCTCTTCCATTTATCTTGATGGAGTCCTAAATGTGGAAATGAATGAAAGTGTGTAGAAATTGGATTTCCATCTTACAAATGATGCTCAGAAATGCACAAATGAAGCACACACAGGCAGAGGGAAATACTTGTGTGTGGCGGGGCGAATGTTAGGAGAGGGTGTTTAAGGCCAGAAAAAGAAGTATGCACATCGCAATAAATGCTTGTTTTAACCTAGATGGATCAGTGGAAGAAACCTTCGCTATCGCAGGAGCGCATTGCACTTGGTGATTGCTACCTCCTTTACTCACCTTATTTGTGGCGAGATTTGAAGGAATGCGTAAAAGAGTAACATGAAGTTGCTGAGAAGGAGGAACAAGCTGGTCAGTATGGTAGTAGCAAATGGTCTCCGATCACAATTTTATTTACTGACCTTCATTTCTCCCTCCAAATAAGTGATGAGGAGTAGAGTGTGTTTGTAATGCTGTTTGTTTCCAGGTTTTTTTCATTAGACTTCCAACTTCAGTAGATATTTGCTTCAGTACTGCGATTCGTCCTGCTCCCAGCATAACACTTCGTGTGCCAAATTATTTGTCTGAGCACCTCCATTTCTCTCACCAACTCCTTACCAAGTTGCTTTTCGTGCATTCCTGCAAAATTAGGGTTGTTATTCATCCGAAATTGCACAGATTTTGCACAGGGCTCTATCTGCATCCAGATATACCATCCGTCGCGGTCGTTTAAATGCCCCATTCCCAATACACTTGGATCATGCTATTATGCGTTTGCTCGTTTCGTTTGCCCGGACTTTATCTTTGGCTCTATGTTACCCCACCTTCGTAACAGCTTAGAAAATTTACTATTTCCAAAATAACATTTCCTATATTCGCCTTGAGAACACTGAAAATTAGTTCCACTTTACTCCTAATTCTTGGCCTAATATCAAGCCCTTTTTCAATCCAAATGAAATCCACACTCCCACGGTTTTCTCGCAATCTTCTTCATTCCCTTTGCCCACTCCTCTCTGCCCAGATACATTTCTCTTCTGTTTTCACTTTCTTCCATCTACAACTGCACCCACGCTCTTGTCGGTTGTGAGAGCCTTACGAATTAACCTTACCCCAGTATTTGATCCAGCACTTCACGTCAAGTTAATTTGCGCTACCCTTTGGACAATTGATACCGAAAACAATCTCTAATTACATCCGAAAATGATAGGCGTGCTGCAAGCACAAACGAAATGTTTTCTTGTTGTGTGGAGATTGAGCAAGCTTGTCACAGTAAATTATGGGAGCGGCAACTCTCGAATGGGTGGAAATTTCCCATCAAAATTACTTTGTTCTGAGGTAAGAACTCAGCGTGTGTTGGTGTAACCAAGAAGCGTTGGATTAAGCAGCCATTAAATTTTCACTTTCTATGGCAGTTAGTTCGAAATAGTTGATGATCTTGAAAGACGATGGAAGGTGACCTTCAAATAAACCCATTCGTTAGATTAGAAAGTCGTGTATCTCTCCTACCTTCCATTACTTGACATCTGAATTCCCTAAATCATGCCCTTCCACCTTTTTCGTACTCCTCCTTCTTACCATCTTTATCAAGTGCAGCACCACATTTCGGCGATTTGCAATGATGTGGAATTGGATGATGATGATGGTGGTGGGGCTAGGCGGTATCCAAGGTGAAATTCGCTTGACAACCCTCTTGTTTGGGTGCTCTTCCTTTATTTATCACCTTAACCTCGCTTGCTGTGACAGGGCTGTCGCCAACTTTCGTCTTGTTTAAAGTAAATAGGCAAATCACGCTGCATTTTCTGCTTAATTTCGTTTCTTTTTCCACCTCCTGCAACATCAGTCCAGTAAAAAAGGATTTAGGAATGGTAAGTGTGGTCGAGTCTGGTTGGTTTATGAAAAACGGTTTCTTTTTTCTTGTCGAGTTCAACACATGAGAGCAGGGTGGATGGTTTCTGTCAAGAAGGGGATCACTCACGTGTGGAGGAAGCAGGAGAGGGTTGAGTTTGCCAGTTGTGAAGGCGTTGACACCATCATTGGTGGCGGTAGGAGTGGAAGTGGCTGGGGTTAGTAGGTCGGAGAATGGAATGAGACCAGTTGCGAAGGCAGAGGATGTTCCCAAGTCTGTAGGTCAGGAGAAGTGTACTAGCTGTGAAGTCTTTGGCGTTGGTGAAGTGAATAAGACTGGAGCAATTTCATAACTGTTAAGAGCTATCTGGAGGGAATTTGAAGTATTCCATGTGCACTGGCGACTGTTAATTTCGTGTTTACCTACGTTCTTAACCAATCTTCATTGTATCGTAAGTGAGGAGGTTGTTTTCACTAAACAATAAATTAGGGATTCCCTAAGATTGGGAACAAATCTTATTTGTAATCCTCTGTGTATACGGACCATTGCATATCACCGTATCTTGTGTCCTCTTCAAAATCAGTTGGATTTAAATCACTTACATGCATTCCGTTCATCCACTGTAGCCAACCATAAAATATCATGGCAAACCGAATTTTCAGTATTCTCAATCGGCATGCTAGCTCGAGACAATTTCAGTTTGCATTGGATGGCTTGTAGACTGTTGTGATCGTCCCTTCATAAGTCTTAGTGCATCTGTCTAGGAGACATTTTACTTCATTATTCACTTCCACAGTTCGGATTTGCTTAGTTGGGAAATGGTTAGTTGTCCGTTGGCTCAGTGTGATTCAGTTTAGTTCCTAGATTTGTAAATAGCCACTTTTTAGTCCCGCACTGATCATTGCCTCCTCCTCTCCATTGTCAAAATGCACAATTTGGTGGGAAGAAGCAAACTGCCTTGAGGCACTTAAATTAGCACAGCTCTGAGCTTGGGAATGTCTTCCTACTCTCTACTGAGTTACCACTCTGATCCACTATGTTGTGCCTCAACTTTACCAATTCTTTCACTACAAATCATGCCTTAATAGGATTTAAACTAAGAGACCTTGCTCCTGCACAGTGGCAAGTGTTACTGCTTGTTATTCTACGCAGTAAATGATGTGATGGTCTACTATTATGCCAAGCTGTTTGGTGACTATAGCGTTTGAGGTGTCATTGGACTACCCTCCACAAATCATGGCTCCAATAAACTTGAGAGTAAATAGGAGCATGTAGGAAAAGAAGCCGAATGCCACCCTCACAAAGCACGTTGTATGATTTAATGTAGCGAACAAGGAACCCATTCGTAGGATTTTCTCTGCTAATTTGTACTCTTTCTTACCACTCTCGAAATGTGAGCATATCCATACCGTTAATAGACCCGGTAGAAAACCGCAGTAAGTTGTCGAGAGCAGTACGGCAAAATTTTCTCAAATTGTTTACTTGTGTGTTTAAGCACAATCGTTCTTTGCTTTACCCTCCCATTTACGGTTGCGGGTTGTTGGAAGGGAAGTTGGGTGTTTAGTGAGGGTTCATTTGCATAATTTTTCCTCGCATGAACTGAATGCTTTCGGGCCCATTTCCATACAATTTCAGCACCGTCTAGTACATGACAAGCATGAAAGTGAACTGACCTCAGATTAATAATTGACAGTTGCCATCGTTTATCACCCTTTTTGAAATAGTGCAAATGTTGAGCATTTAGAGATGAAACTGCTCCACTTTGTGTCTTCTCGAAGCTTCTCGCAAATCTAAGGGCGGCCAATGTCAAATATTCCTCTTTCATATTCCAAATTCAAAATCATGTTCAGTGATCTTCCAGGTGGCCAAAATTTGGTGCGACACTCAACTAAGCCCGTGACAATGACTTGTTATAACCTGTCCAGACTTGCGAAATAACAGCAGTTGTTTTTCACCTTCATACACCATACGGAACAGAAAGGCGCAAGTCCATCGTTGCGGTACTTGCTGCTGCAATTTTTGCGACCTCCTGAATGAGATCATACGCACTGTTCCATGTGACGTGGTTTTGTTAAATTAAAAGTGCTTTTGATGGCTGAATTGTGAGAACTCAGGATCCACCACTTTGTATTAGAAGAAATCACACTTATTGTAAACTTTGAATACGTGAGAGGCCTCGTGTGAATTTAACATTCACAGCGTGATTCACATGACCGGAAGTCTCAATTCTTCACTCGAGCATTTCATTTGATGAGAGGAATACATACCTAAGTTTAATCGCTCAGAAGAATTACCCGAGTTAAATATTAGCTTTAATTAAACATCTCCGTTTTGGGGAGGTATAAGCAATGCAAGTATGTCAAAGTGAGCCATGCCCGTTTATTTTTGGTGAAAAGAGTGTAGTATTCGAGATCCTTCTAAGAGTTTTCGCACAATAGATGTTGATAGGTTTCTACTTTCTTGCTTAACTTGACACTTTGGGTTGGTACAATCCTTGTTTTGCGTTTTTCTAAGCATGAATGCCTGCATCTTCTTCATCGGTTAACAGGTTAAAAGGATTCCACTCCCCTATGCCATGCCATCGCAGTACAAGCAGACGATGGTGCATCGGTTCGGTCAAGGGTGGATCATAAAAGCAGCATTCAGGGGCTCACTCAACCCAAAGCCGTTCCTAAGGCCGATCGGCTCATCAAACCACTTAGTCAAGACGTCACCTTCCTACGCAAGAAAGATGCTTTTGGGCCGATGACGGGAAAGAAAGTGTAATGTGGCAGGTGAAGATTGTGTCAATGAAGCGTTGTTACTGCTGCTGCTGCTGCTGCTTTCATGCTCCTGAGAGGCTTCTGATTTCTGGGCGAGATGGAGTGAGTGGTAGTGTTGTTTGTGTGTCACCTGATGGAGGGAAGGTTGTCCTACCAAGTGTGGGTTGGTTCGCCTCCATTGAGCGTTTTCTTGAGCATCAAAGCAATCTTCTCTTTTCTGGTCAGTTAAGTCACTTTCTGTCTCTGACTGATCCTTACCAATGCGTGATGTTCGAGTCAATTAATATTAACTATCCGTAAGCAAAAAAAGATGCTATAAACTATTTCTTGTCTCTGTTGTCTCTCTAATTTGTGCTATCGAGTTCCTCCAAATTGTTCAATACTCTCCAGCTCCAATGATAAATTTGAGACGCAAAACTTGTTTTCATTTGAGCATGGTCCATCTTAGCTCCTTGTATGACATTTGGTTCACCTACCAACCTTACAGTTCTTTTCACTCTAAGATCTCTGTGCACAACTGATCTCCACAGCCGGAAATCATGTTGCTTCAATATGACGATGCTGGTTGTCAGCGGACACTTGCACCAGTGCAACTGATGCTCTAAAACTAAAAACTGCAATTATATCCACCCCAAAAACTTTTAGTATCTACCTAATCGTTTGAAACTCAAAACTCCGTCAACAGTGCGATTTAGTGCAGTCAGCTACCATATTCGATACGTCATATTTGTGGCTTCAGGTATGGGTAGGAAAATGCTGATGACGCACATGTGTGCTGTTGGTAGAAAACACGTTCAAACGGTCATCTTGAGTGAGATTTCTCAGCTCAGATGCCGGATGTTCAGCGTTGGCTACATCTTTGGGATCGAATAATGTCTCAACATGTTTCCATTGATGTATGTGGTGCATAACCATACCCAGTAACTTCACATTCATGTGTTCCCACGAAAATTGCTGCTATAGAGGATTACACACCTAACCGTGCTTTTGGGATGGCAATTCTGCATTTTACAATACGAATACCTTGGAGAGTCACGGTTGGATTGGTCATTATGGAAGTGGTCGTTTAATGTAAAATACCAGACTTGTTTGTTATTTGTCTACTTTGTAACAATGATGCTTTTACTTTACTTTTGCACTTGGCTGCACGGACTCTTTGGACTGACGTCTGTTCTTCACTCTCGGCAGCAAGGCTTTCAGTCCCTACGTTCCTAATAAATCCTTTGTGGTGACATTGCAAATTACCGCTTTAGGGGGGACTTGACACTCTGCACTTTCATGATAATAGTCTTAATAATGACTGCACTGCCAAGCTTGCATTGTAAATAGAGGCTGTGCACATTCACGGTATTGGAATAGGTGGGTGAGTTCTGTCAAAATGAAAATATCATTTTGAAAGACAAATATGTAGTGTTGCATTGTTCACGCTGCTAGCAAGGGTCTGCCTCAACTGACTGAAATTAGGGTAAATGTGTGTTTGTATTACTGCGCCGCCGACAAACCATGAGGTCAGTAAATTGGGTTGGTAGGACCAATACATCCGGAAGTCAAACATTTACGCAAAATGGTAAGCCCAATCACTAATAATCCACCTGCACTTCCACCGAACTTGTGAAGTGGGGTGACAAGAGAATATTACCTCACTTCAGTCTTACACTTTCCTCAAATTTCACAAAAATAAATATCACTTCTCCTCGGCCTCGGATATGCGTCAGTGCAATGATCAGAAGTAGACGAAGGTGGTTTCATCGAAATTCGTTGCATTCATATGAAATAGAAGGAAACCACGTGAATGCATGAGTATATAAAAGCAAAAAATGGAATATCCACTGGAGACTTCTTGGGCTAGAAAAGATTTCCGTCAAAAAATCATCTATACAAAATACAGTATTTTCCCAACAGGGCAGAGTTTTGGTGTGATTTTCACCTCGTCTCAAGAAGTTAGAAGAAATCCAACCCTATCCTACTATCTGCCCACAACCAAGGTAAATCCACCCAATGTAATACTATCAGTACATGAAAGATGAAACGAGACAACACCTCCCTCCACTCATTTCCTCCCCTCCCCTCCCCTCCCTTCAAACACGACTAAAGCGCTAATCCTCCCATGGCTAATTTTTGCAGTCTGAGGGATGGGTTTTTAAGTCACCTTGCAAAAATACGACTTCCTTTCCACTCCACAAACGGCGTTGGTTGTTTTGTAGTTGACGTTATCCTTAAGCGCGCAAAATATCAGTGGAACCCGCCATCACACTCGCCAACACAGAAAGCTAAGCGGTGGATACAAAGACCGCTTTGTTCCGGAAGACTGTCACGGAGCTAAAAGTGATTTTGAAATGACAAAATTTAAAACATTCTTGATATTTGGATGCCTTTACCCTATGCAATCATGCATGGACACATGGACATAATTGCAAAAAGCTGGAACAAAGCCAAAGTGGAAAAGGGAAGGGTGCCTTTGAAGTAGTGGTGGCGCAGATGGAATTGGCTATCAAGTGCACGATTTTCCCTGTATATTCGGACATTGAGTCATGAGGTGATTGGCTATGCATTGCTTCTCAACTGTGCAGAAGTAGCCCTTTTGGGAGTCTGAATATGGGTGGGCGTTGGTTTGAAATGGTCATAACGCGTCTTCACTAAAAGCAGGCATTACGAGATTGCCCAGAGTGGGTTTCAAAATTAAGTCAAATTCTGGATTAGGTACACATCTCCCACGCGTAGTTTCAGGAATAATTTTTTGGCTCATGCCGGAAATTTCATGGAAACTGCTCGAAGGAATGACTTGAGGGCGTGCAACGCAACATGTGTACGTTTAATGCATGGGAGGTTTGTTTCAATTATCAATTTTGGCGTAGAACCACATATATGCTCGTTTAACTCTCTCACAAGGGATTCTAATGTTATTCTTTTGCAGATTAAATTGCTTCAATAATTTGTCTAGCATTAACTTGAATGATGCATTCCTTTATTTTGACGGCAAATTTTCTTCATAAAATCAAGCATTTCGAAGTAAACTTTGCGAATATATTGCACTCATGCAAACTTTTGCCTACATTTGCGCACTATACCGAGACCTCTGTGTAAACGAAAAGAAATGAGGTGATCGTTTAGAATATGTATTGTTGAGGTACAGTAAGGTTTAGGGCTACTGACGTGGCACGGATTGCAGCCAACCCGATGAAGGTACGATAGTCGAACATCCAAGTCATCCGACAAACAACCAACGTATTGCATAGCCCCTCTCCCCTTTCCAGCATCTTCCGTGACACTCCTCTTAGTCAACCTCCCTCGTCAGCCATCGCAACACAATCGGTGATGTAAGGAAACACTCACGAGCCAACTGTGCCAGTCATCGAACTCCATGCAAGCGAGGAGATGCTTGATCGCATCGTCACTGCTCCCTCTTGACAGTTCCGCCACATCTGCAGTTTTGTGTTGTGAGCAAGCTTGAATCAGGAAGAGGCGAATGTAGTGGTCGTCGTGCTTGTCCATTGGTAGTCGAGGAAACACTGGACTAAAAGCAGTCATAGGAGAAGGGCTCGGATTTAATACTGTTCCGTGGGGGAAGGGTTTCACGTCTATTCCTCCTTACTACGCTGTTCTCACCTTGGAGCCATCCTGCCATATCTATCCATGTTCGATCCAGCTAATAAACAAGTGGAGGAGGCGTCGTCCAATCAAGTAATTGATATCTTTATACAGGTATGGTAGACAGCTCCGTGACAAGCTTTTCGGATGTTTCCTGGCTAGCGTCGCTTCGGGAGTAAATAGCTTTCCAGCATATCACGGGATTGGGGTAGTTGTCAAGGGTAGACATCATTTTCAGCCCTTCTGTTAGGTGTTGTCAGCGCTCCTCCTGTCCACAGCATATGCACTTTTCATCTCCCTAAAGCTTACCACGAAGCAATCGAAATCATGACAAATGTCCTTCGTAATCGTGTTGGCTTTCCTCTGCCATGAATGTAGGGGGTAGAGACTGCCTTGACGACGAGAGAAGCCGCAATACATACAGTAGAGTTTAGGGCCAATAGAATGGCCCAGGAGTCAGCCCACTTGGATAGAGTTCACCCGAATGATCTTATTTCGAATTCCAAGACTTCAACAAACAATCAATACATTACAATTAATTTATTTACTCTGGAAATTCAGGGTGTATTTAATAACTCCTAATGTAACCACAGTCATGCCCACAGTTTATGGGAACCCATAAACTGTGCAGTTTCACTAGTGAGTCAGTTACATACCATAATCATTTTACAACTGATTAAACCCTAGTGTTATTTATGAGAAAATATTGTAGCCACTCGAGTCCTCCCTGAAGTTAAAAGAAGTCGTAATACCAGGGCGGAAAGTGTATTGCCGGCTTGCAGAAGGGTGATCGCAACTGGCAGCGGAAGTACAGCCGTGAAGCCGTAAGTGTCCGCGTAACCTAACCGCAGCGTTACGCAAGCAACCAACGCATCAAAATCAGTTTTCCACTTATCCAAAGTGGAATACGACTTAAAGCGAGAAGATCGCAAGTCTGTTTGACTACTTTACGCGATAGCAGTGTAGCCAGTCGTCAACGAACTTGTCGTGTATGTCATGTGTCACATGTGACAATGGGCTGAGATGAGGAAATCGGTGGTGACATGAGGTGAAACGACGACAATTTTTTTAAAGCCAAACATTGACTCCAAAACTGCTACAGTTCTGTTCTTTACGAGGCAGCTTCCAACAGCAAACATTCTGTGCTTAAGTGGACTATGCCATTGCTATTCACAACTTGTACAAATGCATGGTTACACCCCCAGCTCTCTTGCAACCTCCGTCGAGAAATAAACTTGAGATCTTGCCTTCATCTCTCGGTGGCGTAAGTTTAACAAATCAGGCATTCTGAGTGCTCTGAATTTGTCACACAACTTTTCTAAAATTGTAATGTACCAGCAAACTACTCTACCAGAGACTCATTCATTACTACCCTTGACGGAAATGAATCCGGACTTCCGACACACCTTCGGCTTGCAAAAACCACATGACAGGATACCGTCTGCCATGGATAGAGTGCGTGTAATCCTCGCAGCCGCCTTCACTCTACAGGGTGGCAGCTCTTTAACCTTGAGGGTCATCCGACTTCCCAAACAGTAAACACTGACACAGTTAACTACCAGTTGTCCGCCTTCCCACTTCGTGTCCTTAAAGCAAATAAGGCTTTCTAGGTTGTGTCTATTCTGGTCCAATCTGTTGATAATATAGACGGTGTGTTAGAATCAAGCGATAAACCACTGCTAAAATGTATTACAGGCGAATGATTTAATTCCCGTTGCTCGTGGTACTCATTAACAAATGGCATCCTCGTGCATCATCGCGTGTGTCCTAAACGCAGTTTAAACTCTTCTACTACATTGTTAAATTCCCAGTCATGAGTATAAAATGAAATTAGGGCTTTTAATACCAGGGTAAACCTGATTTCCTTAACTAAGCTCACACGTCACAAATGTGTGACGTGTGGTATTTATGGGTTTTTGGTAACTGTTGTAAAAAAACCATCACAATTAGGTTGGATAACCCTAAAACAACACAACAAATGCAAGACGCGCCTAGTCGGAGAAAAAATCCTTTTTTGTTTGTTGGTGAGAAATGGATGGAGATTGGTGGTGTATCAGAGGAATGAGGTATTTGGGCTGAGCTGGAAAAGTTCCCTCCCAGAATCTAGTGTTCGACGTGTCCAAATGTCCCTTCAATAGGGGAAGGCACTTATCCACACAACCCCCTTTAGTGCTTTGCACAAATAACCGGTAGTGGAAGTGCATTTCAATTAAATCGTCCTCAATTTCCCCAAGCACTACATAATATGTGAAGATTAGTCTACATAACTGACGATGTATTGGAAAAATCAACTGTAAAATAAGTACGTCACCAAGCATTTGCCATTTACTATTAACTCTTGTTCACTCGCATTCCTTAGTGAGGAAGACGAAATTCCCCTCCTTGTTTGAACCATGTATGGCTGATTAGCAGGTGAAGTGGACATTGCATAGCAATTCGTGCATGAGGGGTCAGATCACATTGCAACTGATACATCCTCATAATGCTTTGACATTCCCTTCAACTCTGCGTTAGGCTTAGACGGCACTTTATTCCCTACACATTGTACTTCTGCTCGGTGGCATGGTCTTTGTGCCATGCCAGTAACCTCAGCTCTTCTACATGGCAGTCATATATCTTCCACCCCACTCCTGTGGCCTCTTACTGCCTTAAGGAAGGCTTGGCTGCTGCATTCTTCCCACTAAAATAGAAGGTATTTTTCTTTACAGATACCTTCCAATACGCAAATATTTTTAGTTGAAAAATGGCCTTAAGCCCCCTCTTCAACTCAGTTTGCCTTTCAGTAGAACAGCGCACTCTTGCGCCACCAACGTGTAGCAAATTTAGCGAAGAATAATTGCACTTCCTATAAGATTGTTGATTAACAGTTTATTGTATCTGTCCATTGGCCTGCTACGGAGCCTTTCCTTGAAGTAGGAGAGGTTTTGATAGGAAAAATGTTACAAGTCAGTTAGAGGTCAGAGTGAACGTTTTAAAGTAAAGCTTTGATAACATGAAGCAACATACCCGAGTTTGCCCTTGAGAATTCAAACGGTTCCTTAATCGTTCATTTCACCTTTGATGATAACATTAAGGAACTCGTGCCAAAATTACATGCATGTCATCAATGATAAATTATTGTGCAGGCACCCAAGTTCTCGAAAATTAATCACATCGCCAAGGAAGTAGTTCTTTCACTTATTAGTTGGTAAAAAGTGCGCATTTCCAGCATCCCGAGACTGGCCTGAAAATGAAAGAAGACCTAATACTCGGGCAGATTGTATGCATTCGATATGGAGAAGGGATTGGGACTACTGGCATATCCCAGAGGCGCATCTGCTCGGCGGCCATACAATGACGGAGCTGCCGGGTGTCCCGTTGTTAAAACTGACAGTTGAACAAGCGATTAACGTAGTATAGTTGTTGGCGATTATGAAGCAGGAAAAAATTCAGATTGCGCTGTTCTTAGCATAACTTTGTGATTCCACTCAGTTGCGAAGCAGCGAAATTCAGCCTTGTGGCACCTTATTCCAATGTGGTATGCTATGACAGAGAGCACTATCCAGAAATGGGTAATTGTGTTGACAGATCACTCACGCTTTCCCACAAATCAAGACTACGCCTGTGATGTGTGTGAGTGTGCGTGTGGCACATCACAGACGCAACTACTCACCGTGACTTCTACACTTGTAGAAGTGCAAACAGTAATTGTGGTTGAGATCCGTCTACTCGACACAAGAGGTAAGTGAGTAGTAAAGGCTTCTCCTTGCTCGAAAAAGACATCAAGGGCATGTTAATTAGTGAGGATAAGGTGCTGCTATCACTTCTACTCCTACTGCTGCCCTTGCTCTTGCAACGCAACACAGTACAAGAGCACAAAACTCTAGAGGGGACAACGCAGCACAGCGTAAATCCTCACGCCATGCATCGCAAAGATTAAATCACGAATACCCTAGACCACATTTCAGGATGGAAGGAGTGAGGATGCTAAGAGTGCCTCATCCTCATTTTTCTTCCTATTCCTTCTACTCCCCACCCACCCCAACTTTTCTGAGTACTGACTTTCATCTCGACATGAGACGGTTCATCATACGAGCTTATGCCATACTCCAGATGACAGTTGATAGGTGGAAGTGAGTTTGGAGTGAAGGAAGTTGGGACTGGATTCACCTACTTTCTGGATCCTGGTGGCGAGATGTTGTGTAGCACTGACATTCGCAGTTTGTTTTTACTTGTTTGACAAGGGTGGTAAATTGTGGAATGTGATGGTGATTACTTTGGCATAAGAGTCCTACATTTTAGTTCATGAGGTCTTCCACAGTTGTCTCATCTTTTATGCACAACTAAACGAGATTATTGTTTTGCTTTTCACAGGTAGGTCTAGCTCTTAATTCCGACTTGACGTTCAGCGGTTTCCGTAATTTTGCGTCCACATTCAATACCATGCAGCAGAACCGTGGCAATTCTTTCCTCAAGTGCACTTCAAAATGAAGGGAATGGGACACAAATGTAGTAACATAAGCACAGCTTGCGTTTCTTCTTTGCTTTTAAGCTCTTATTTGGACTTGTTTTTATGCTGTTATCCTAGAGGCAGCATTCGTGTGACCTCCCCCTGCGTAATTTGCTGAAGAACTTTTCCATAGGATGGATCATTTTGAACTGCGAAGGAATTGTAAATGAAAGGAAAAAGAAGGAACACAGGCATTGTTAGTAGAACTGACTCGCATCGCATGACTTCAAGCCCAACGGGATGTATGCATACTGTCATCGTTAACAAAGAAGGAAGGAAGACTGAGCCTCGGATCTCCATCTATCCTACTGACATATTGTGGCATTGGATGTCACTGGCGAAATGAAATTAGGCGAGAACCAGCCTTCATAATGATTGACCGATGTTTTGAACCAAATATGGGTGTCAAAGAGCAATCACTTCAGCCAGACATTTAGAGAAGAGGTCTCGTGTCCACAGGGTAAGGTAAAATGGTTGTGTTTAGGGGCATGTAACAAACAATTCCTCAAAGTTAATTTCCATACTGGTCTCTCTCCAGCAATGGTGCTTTCACAAAACACGAATTTTGGTCTAGTCCAATGTCACTGCTGTTATAACCCTCCTCTAGGAGTGAATCCACCAAGGCTTAACCATCCTTAGCAGATGGTTTCCCCTGCGACGTTCAGATGTGTCAACTGGTCAAAGGAAACAGCAGTGTATGCAATTTGGATCGGGTTTGGTCCCTTCTACCACAAATGTGGGGCATCGAGTCAATCTCGATGTCATTACAGGTCATACTATTATGGAATAAAGTTAACAATTAATGTACAGACTGACCAGTGTGATATGGGCAGGACTAGAAGTTGATGGCACCACGACAAGTATTGAAGAGTCGGTATTCCACTCTCAATGGTAAATGGAGAATTAGGCTTGTTTGTTTTCATGGTTTTTCTCCACTTTATTTAGAGAACGTTTACGGAGTTTGAGCGTTGTCCTCATTATACCTTAAAGGGGTCCACTTTCCAACACTAAGCAAGCAAACACGTAAAGCTCTCATGCTCAACGCCACTCAATACTTCCATTTCTAAAGAATTGCTCTGTCTTCTTGCATGGTGTTGATTCAATTTGGTGCGTTCTAATGTGGTAGATGATGAAATGCCGGTTACCCATTTAACGTCAAATGCAATGGCAGTAAGGTGTGCTTAATTCAGGTGAATTCAGTCCTCCCTAAGCAAACATTTGTTCCCACTCACCCTTTATCATTCATTGTGGAACTGGCTGGCGTCAGGTGACAACTGTTGATAATAAATGCAAAACTGTAAGACAGTGGTTTAATGCCAGTATTCATCAGTGTTAGCACATATTGTATGCAAAAGAAATAATCCCACGACCTAGCACCTCATAAGATGAATTCGATGGAACATTTGTGTCAAATCATGCACTTTGTTTACTTGGCATTGTAAATTGTAAATTCCACGTGCAAGGAATCTATCGAAGTGGAAACAGATAGTGTATAGGGAATCTTTTTCCCAGACGAATGCACTGGCCTCCTTAATTGTTAGACTTTGTGTCGTGCATGCATATGAGGATTGACGTAGCTTTCTTGGGATGGTACTTAAATCCGCGAAACACTACATTTTCCTATTCAGTTGGGTTATACAAATGCGAGTGGATTTTCTTCATTGGTGTTCCATTACAATGCATTTGCGAATTAGTAGAACGGGTTTGAAGCAGCCAAGCAACGTTTCCGTCAAGATGCATTGAGCAAAAATTGAATTCGGGTGCTTATGTTTTATATAGGTATGTTCATATACCAGTTTGGTTACGGATCACGTCATCATATTCTGTGAAGCATTCTATTTAGCAATATGTATTCACTTATTCATAGTTTATGTTGCAAGTCATATTTAGTATTAGAAATAGTTTTACTAGATTTTGATGAGGAAGTATTTTGCATTAATATTTTCTTAAAAAGATATCTTTTTGCACCTCTCTGACATCACTACCAAAGTTGTTTCGTTTACAATATTTGCCTGTTCAATCCTCTCCAGGCCTCACTTTCATTCACAATCTTATGCAAATACCTCCTTCCAAACATACTTCCAATACCTTGGTGTGCTGGATGCTCAAAGTTTCTCTGCCGCTTCCGATGTAACTGGTTGCTATGACTTATTGTTTGCTTCTGCATTTGTTTCTATGGTTTTCCAGATGCGTTTATTTCAGGGCACAGTATGGAGATTATTATCACTCTCGCTAATACTTTACTCCCACTTCGAATCTTAGCATAGTGAAATGTCATTTAAATCTAATGGATGTGATTCAACACATTTATTACCATCTTGAAACGCGATCAAGGTGGGTATGCTTTGTATAACAACAAGTAGGTTTCAACAGCCTGCTGTTCTGGCACAGAAATTGACGTTAGGTCTACTTTAAATCTGTGGTTTCAGCCTCAAGCCAAATTTGCAGTTTTTGGAGCAGGTGTATAATGCCGTGTTGGAAGGTAACGCATAACTCGAGGTTAGAATTTCAAGAATATTTAGTAACTGTTAGCGCTTTTGATGGAACAATTATTTACTATTTTCATGGATAGGAAAGGAAAGTGGTCATGCGCATTCACATGGGTTAACAGTTCATCGTTTGATGTTTTTTATCCCTTTCATGTACATTAAATAGGTGTGCAGGATACATTTAGATTTCTTGAAGCAGGGCTGGCGGATTTTCTCCAGGATGGAATAGTAGGTGAGGGAGGAAAATAATACCTTTCCTCATCTCACCCCCTACATACCTTCAGGTGATGATTTTCACCTTATCTTGACATCACACAATCACTTGCGAAATATGAAAGGTGGTTTGGAAGTGAAAGTGAGTTGGAAGAAAGGGGTATGTTTAGAGGACGGGTTTGTCATACCCTTTCGATCAAAAACGGTGCATGAACTCGGTTCTTAGGTAAAATATGTAACTCATTTGGACATTGGTGGTTATTTTTCAACGAATGTATTAAATATTTGACGAGACCTCATGCGGTAATTTGTTCTTTGTTTTGTGTACAAGTACAAACGAGCTTATTATGCAGACTTATGTACCTAACTGCTCTTGAATGCGAGATATTGGATCAGAGTTTGATTGTGGAAGGCTTTTTAAACGCCTTCCATATCATTCTTTGCACCCTCAGCATGCTTGCCACCAGCGTCACTTCTACGATTGCCCCGTATTTATGTGCTCATGGTCATAAATGTGTCAGGGGTAGGTGGGTTGAGTTTAAAAGAGTAAGATGGGAGTAGAACATTCTATGTTCAAGGATAGGAACACACTTTGCGAACAAAATTTTGAATTAATCGGAAAATTTACTGACAGGCTGTATTGTGTTAGAACAAATGAACATCTCGGTTGTGGTGGTTCTTTATCACTCCGAGACTTCAATAGAGAACATGCCAAGTTGACCGACATTCGTCCAGTTTTTTAATAGCTCTTCCCTTCCATGAATTTTGGGTTATTTTTTTAAGTACGGATTTGTCATTCAAAGTAAAAGTTGACTAAATTTGGAAGCAAAGGCCTCAAATGATGAATTTGGCCTCATAAGGATTATCCTCCTACGCATGTTCCATTCTAGCATCAAATTTACGGAACATTCTTTTCTGCGATATTCATGCGATAAGCAAAAAGCCCGCTAATTAATGTGTTAATTATTATTTCTGACTAACTTAGTCGGTTTCCCATCGTGCCACTTTGCCTCCTCTTTTGTTGATTAACGACCGGTTCTGCCTGTTTATATGACCAATAAGTACTTATCCTCCTCTCAGTTAGGCTTTGCTACCAACTTTTGTTAAAAAGCACTTTCAAAACTGGTTTTTCAACAAATTACGCACTCCATCCAATTGTGTCTTTGACCTTTGAATCCGCATCATTCATGTGGATACTTAACTCCCGCTGCACTTAGATTATAGCATTATACGTTTCCGCACTTGACTCAGGCAAATTTTTAGTGATTTTGTTTTGCCCCACCTTCTTAACAGCTTGAAAAATTTACCGTTTTCACAATGGGATTCCTTATGTTTGCCTTGTGAGCACTACGAATCATTCGTTTTACTCCTGGTTTCTGGCCCATTGTCAAATGTGCTCTATATGCGCATTTTCAACGCAAAATGAAGCCACCTTTCAGTAGTTTTCGATCCAACTCTCATTCGTTTTATTTCTTCTTACCTCTTGACCTAAAAGCATTTCACTTTGGACTTAGTTTCTTCCATCTGCAATTGCTCTTACAGTCTTACCAGATGCGTGAGCCTCCTGGATAACCGCCTCCCCAGTATTTGGTTTAGCAGACTAGTTAGTATTACTATTTAAACAATTGATACCGAAAAACTATATTTTAATTCCACCCGAAAAGTGACAGGGATGTTGTAGGCTCGAACAAAAAGGCTATCTTGCTGTGTGAGAATTAGGCAGGTTTGCTATAATAAACTGACAGAGTTACAACTTTCAAAAATAAAGAATGTCCCCACCAAAATATGTTTATCGAGAGGTGAGTACTTAACGAACCTTGGTGTAATCACTAAAGGCTTTAATGGCACCAATCATAAAATTCTTACTTCCCATGGCATTTGGCCCCGACTAGATCGTAATCCTCAAATACATCGGGAGGTGACCGTTAAATTGCCCTGTTCGCCTTCTTTTGCTTGACCTTCGAATTATCCTATTTTTATACTAATTCATTTTTCTGGCACTCTTGTGATTCTTGCCGTGTTTATCACGTGTACCACCACCTTTCTGTGGAATACAGTGGTGCAGGATTGGATGATGGTGAAAATAGAAGGCATCCAAGGTAAGAATCGTTTGACAACCAACTTATTCGGGCACTGTTCCTTCATTAATCACATTGACAGCATTTGCTGTGACAGGGCTGTTGTAAACTATCCACTCGCCTCAATAAATGATGTGATCGCCAGGCCCTGCGCTAAGTTGTTCGAAAAATCACGAACTGTGATTTGCAAGAACTTTGGGAGTAAATATTGAAAATTTAGGGGAAGAATTTGAATACCCCAACCTCAAAGCATATTGTGAGACGAATCTGGCCACCAAAGAACTCATTCATGTGGTTTCTTCTGCTAATTTGGACACATTCTTGACGCTTACCAAATGTGGACACGTGCACAACGTTCTAAAATCTGAGAGTAAACCACGGTTATTCCTCTAAAGTTGGACGGAAATATTTTTCTCAAAGTATTGTTAGTGTGTTTAGGCACATTCGTTATCTTCTCCATCTTTCTATCCTTAGTCGTGGGTTATTTTAAGGAAAGTTAGATCTCTCGGGAAGGTTCACGTAATTAGTTATTCCTGTTGTGAAATTGAATGCTGTTGGTTCCCTTTCAATGCAAATTCAGCATCGTCTGATACATCTAGTAAACATGAACGCGACCTGACTTCGAATTAATAACTGATGAATGTCAGAGTTGAGTACTCATTAGCGGGATGCCATCGTTTGTCATCCATCTCAAAATAGTGCAATTGTGGTCATTTATAAATGAAACTGCCCCAATTTGTGTCTTTTCAGAGAATGCCAATTAATCCTCGTTCTCATTTCAATTTAGAAATCAAGCTTAGTGATCTACGAGATGGCCTTAAATTTTTGGCGACATTCAACTTGCCCCATAACAATGACTGCTTATAACCTGTGTAGACCTACAGAATAAAAGCAGCTGTTGTTCACCTTCATACACCATACGGCATGGAATTGCTTCTTTCTATCGTAGCGGTACTCTCTACTGCACTTTTTGCAGCCTCCCGAAGGGACCTATACATACTGTTCCAGGGTGTGGTTGTGGTGAACTGAAACATACTTTTGATGGCAAAATTATGGAAAGTCAGGATACTTCTTTCGCACTGGAAGAAGTCCGCTCCATCACCTATGTTCTTCAACTTGAATACTCGAAAGCTTCTGTGTAGGTTTGCTTTTATTAATTGCTTCAGGGAGTGGAATCTTTACTTCAAAGCCTAAACTTTGCCAAAGATGCATGCAAATAGGTCCGGGCGTATGTTGGTGAGCCCAGGATGCATTCCTGTGGACAATCGAAAACTTCGATTACTAAATTCTTATCAGTTGTGCATTCCAAACATGCTACGAAAATTAGACTAATTTACAGTAGTTACTGTAACTCTTGATCGTACAGCCGTCTGTAGATTTACAGAAAGTTGCTCTCAAGGTAAATAAACAACTAATTAAAATAAATAAACAAAATGAGTTCAGCCGGCAGATTTAACATGTAAGGAGGTTAAGCCCTTTGTTGCTATCAATTTGGTATCCGTAATTTCACAACTTCGCTTAAAGAAATAAGATTAGAGCAACATCTGCTTATACAATTGTAAAGTTGCTCATTTACAATAAGATAAGAGCAAATTATTTGTGAAAAAATTCATTGATTCAGAATTAACTTATTAAAATATTTGTTATGACAGTCTACTCTGCAATTCTTCGCCAACAGAGCACAAGCTATGCGCGAAGTGTTCTTTTATGCAACTGTTGGTCTTCAGAATCCCAACCAAAATCACACCTAAACACTGCTGTCCTTGTTTCTGTGTCACTTTTATTTCTTATCTGTCCCTACTCTGTCAACTGTTATCAGGCTAAAAAAACTGGGCTAATCACGTAAAGCAGCGCCGTTGGCGAAATATAGGGGATGGGGTGAGGCAGTGTTTTCCGCCTACCCTCCTCCCCGCCCTGACTTAAGTGCAAATCCTCGCATTAATAACTTTCCACCTTTTTTCCAAGATGGATGCGTTTTCATAGCTCACTAAAAGGAATGGGGAGTTGGTTCATATTTTACAGGCTTATCGTGGTCTAATAACACACGTGGGTGGGGCTCCATTTGCTTATTAGCTCCCACTACCTCCCCTTCCATTTGTTGCAAGTACGAATTCCTTGCCATCACTCGCGTCTTTGACAACCGAACTTTGTGACTCGATAATTCTCAATCAACATGTCAGTAGCGATTCGTAGTTCCTCTCGACCATTAGGCATAAGGAATGGCACTGGTCACGATTCTTCCTGCTTTGTGGGAGTCAGCACCAGATTCGTATTTTGTTTGAACTATTTCTGCTTGGTAGCATTTGGCAAAGCATGCAGCGTCTTCTTCAAAGCGTGTGCGAAAAGCATGACAGGAGGCTGGCTTTCGCACTTTTGGAATCATGGCAGATTCATTTTGTGTAGCGAATATTTCCAAATCCTCGGTTTTGGGTCTAACGGATACTTAAAAGGCAGAGCAGGATCAGAAGTACTTGCGTTGGACTATCGCACACTTATGCTTCAGTATGCTTATTTATGAACAGCCATATGCCATATGCAACTGGCTGTATAACATGAGAAAAATCCTTGTATACATTTGAGAAACTGTCAAACAGATCAGTATTTAAACTGACTTGAGTATGAATACTAGGCGCCTTTGCCATTTATTCTTCCAGTTCAAGTTAGGCGCCTAATATTTGGCCTCAACGATACATTAGGAGACACTTTGATGATCTCAACTGCGGTTTTAAGTCTCCAACGCATGTGTTAAACTGCTATAATTTGCCCGTTAGTCTGCTACAGCGGTGAGGAAAAGTAGTGGAGCAAAGAAAAGAGACTTGACCAATCAGCTACCCAGTAGCTCGGGAATCGTCTTTCTTCCCGCTTTTTTTACCATTCTACTCACAACAAGACTGCTGACCTAAAGAGGAGGAATTAGTCAGTATTTTGATTTCTACAATAGTCAAATAAAAACTGTGCTTCTTAATCTCTTTACGTCTTTTATGATAAAAATAACAGAGTAGATTTATTAATTTTGTGTTCCTTAGCGGTTATAGATGAGTACTTTCTAAAACGCTTTCAGTACTTCACTTCTCTTAGTAATATCAGTTTCTGTAGCACTCGTTCAAGCTTAGTAAAGTTGAATCCCTGCAATCGCGAAGCATTTCGGCAGAGTATCAAACGAATATGCTTTCTCACAGTCAAAGCATGAGATCCGCTCTAATTTTAACCAAGACCACATAGAGTTGAGGACATACACTGTTATGATTTAGCGATTGGGATGGGCTCAAAATGCGTTAATAGTATTTGCTGTCTACTTCAAAAACGCAAAGAGTGTACTTATCTTTTCATTGGCCATTCATGATGGATATATTGTGATTGCACTCGGTTTATTCCTTATTCATTGGTCAATTGACCACACCGCATCATTTCGTTTGCCAAATTTATTCCTCAGTGTTTTTAAGCCATGGCACTTTTTTCCAGATTAGCAATTCAATTCTTCTGGTAATTTTTAAGCAGTAATCTGAAACTCGTTGTCCTTCATTTTCACATTAATTTTATATGAAAAAATGATAGGAATGTCTTGGTTTTTAGTACGGTTCTCCTCATATATTTATGCAGTGCTCGAGCCTCCCCTGAAGATGAAAGAGGATATAATATTCAGGTAAAGTATATATTTAACATACTGCAGCGATTGGGGCTGCTGAGGTGGCACGAAAACTGACCCACCTGACGAAGTTGCGATGGTGGAGCACTCGAGTGGCCTCACCACAAAGTCCACAAGTTTAATAAACAACCAAAGTAATGCAATTAATTTATTCTGAAAAGTCAAGGTTTATTCAACCACTCTTGATATGAATGCAGTCATTTTCTTTAGCTTGTGAGCACTCGTAAACTGTGAATTTTCACAGTGATACTTTTTTAAAACCAATTATATTTAAATGCTATATGTGGGAAGATATTGTGGCACTGCGAGTTCGCCCTGCAGTCGAAGGAAGTCGTAATACTAGGGCAGAAAGTGCATTGTAGAGGTACAAAAGAGCCGATAGTAACTGGCAGTGAACCCGCTTTTATTCATACTCTTTCCCTAATGGAGAAGCCGTACTTTCTCCCTTTTGATAAAACCATTTAGGTCTGATTAGCAGGTAAAATGGGCATTGCCCAAAAGTTCTTGCTTGAGTTAGGATAGTCAACCTAACAACTGGTGCATTTTTATAATGCTTTGACAGTCCGATAACTCTGCGATCCACTACGAGGGCACCTAAGTTCCTGCACATTGTACTTCTCTTCATGTGCATGGTCTTTGCACCATGAGAGTAGCCTCAGCTATGCTGCACGGCAGTCACGTATCTTCCACCTTATTACTAAGACTTCTCACCGCTTCAGGAAATACTCGAGTGCCATCCTTTGCCTAACAAAATATGAGCTACTTTTCATCATATATACCTTACCATATACAATTCTTCTTATTTGAAAAAAAAAATACTGCTTTAGGCTGTTGCTTCAGCCTAGTTTACTTTTCAGCAGAAAAGCTCACACTTAAGCCAGCAAAGTATAGCAACTTCAATCTAGAATAATCGCATTTTCTATTAGAATGCAGATTGGTTGTTACTTGTGTTCGTCCGCTGACCTGTTATGAAACTCTTCTTTGAAGTAGGAGGTGGCAAATTAAGGAACGAATACCGAAGTTTGTATCTGCATTAATGTCAACAATGATATATAGGTATCCCAGTCTTAATAATTGCATCTCAAAGCCAATAGAAGGAGTAATTTCCGGTTGATTAAATTGCAACCATTTAAAGCAAAAGTTTAGACATTTTTTCAGTGGTATATTTGTAGCGCTGCTGGACTTCCCTGAAGATGAAGGACGACATAGCACTCGGGCCGACTATATACATTCGAAATTAGTGAGTCAGTTCCGTGTCGTAATTATTTTATAACCAATAGAAAGAAAACTTTTTTGCAGGAAAAAATATTGCAGCCCCCGCGTTCTACGTAAAGCCAAAAGATTTCCAAATACTAGGGTGGAAATCGCACCACCGACATAGTAAAGGGTTGAGGACAACTGGCAGCCGAGGCGGAGTCGCGGAGCTACAAGTGTCTGCATAACTTAAACGCAGTGTTGGAAAAACAATCAAAGTACCCAAATCAGATTGCTAAATCTTCAAAATCACCATCAAACAGTTTTGCCGTTGCTGTCACATTCATATCATTCTGCAATGTTAAGTACGTTCATTTGCAAGGGATCACGTAGAGAACGTGACAATTGTTGCTCAGCCATTTTTCACTCAGTCAACAGCCGATCAACAAACAAATTGGTAAGATTTTTTTTATGCCAAGAATATCGTAAATCAGTTCAATTATTTCGCGCTATATCAACACCGTGTGATATAACCAATCATATGACAATGGGCTGAGGTGAGAAGATCAAGGTTACCTAGAATAAATCAAAGAGAATCTTTTACAATCCAAACAGATATGCTAAAATTTGTTATGGTTTTGTCCTCTATGAAGGAGCTTCTGGCTCGGTTATTGTTATTATTCAGGACATAGATGCAATACTTGCTTATGCAGCTTTCTTGCAACCTCTCTTGGTAAAATAGATTATAGATCTTGATTTTATCTTTCGCTGTCGTGACATTAACGAATCAGGCCTTCTGAGTGCTTTGCTTTCGTCACACCGGGTTTTCGAAATTCCATTGTACTGGCAGAAGGCCCTTCTAGGGAACATTTTATCACTGCACCCAACGAAAAAGACTCCGTGCTTCCGACACGTTTTCAGCTCATAAAACCATTTGACAGAATGCCATTCGCAATGGGTACAGTGTGCGTACGCTTCACAGTCAGCTTCACCCTATTTGGTAGCCTTTCTCACACGAACCTGGGGGGAGATCCGGCTTTGTAAATAGAAGAGACAGACCCCATTAACTGCTAGTTGGCCTTCTGCTGACTTAGTTGCCCTTTAATTGAAATGAACTTTCCCACATTTTACTTGTTATGGCTCATTTATTTGACAATTAGTCGATGGTTTTGATACAGGCGATGCATTGCTGTAAAAAGCAATTTTGATGAGCCATGAAATCCATGTTGGTTGCCAGTTTTACAATGCGGTGGGATTTGGTACATCGTCCTTATTTGTTGAGATAACTTGGTGATAAAGACTTCGGTGTTGGGGGCTTTAGCTCTACTCACTTGCTTTAACATTGTTCGAATTTACAATAGTGGAGCCTCCAGGTGTCCCCTTGCCAAAGCCGAGAGTCAAATAACATATTAATCTATCATGTTGGTTTATATCTCAAACTTTCCCTTGAAGAAATGACTTTCATCTTCATAAGGAATTCACCATATGATTATATGCTATGTCAGAAGAGAGTAAGAATGAAAACATGTAATAGGAATGGAGGTGGTTGAAACAAGACTTCGATTATTCCTAGCTTTAGGTAGCGAGACATTGTGTAGCAGCGAAATGCACAACTTGTTTGTAATTGCATGGAAAGAACTGCAGATATTTGTCATTGGGCCCATGAACTTAATTTCAACTCGGTTTTCACTGCAGTTAACCTACTTTCCTAAGCTAATATGTGTCGAAGCACCATCACTTCAGCTAGACATTTAGGGAAGCGGCCTTTTATGTGCATGATAAAATACAATAGTTGTGTTAGGAGACACATAACATTTTCTAGAAGTCAATTTCGAATAGGTCTTTTACAAGCACTGACACTTTCGCAGAACTTGACTATTGGATTAATTAAATGTCGACGCTGTTTCAACACACCTTCCTGGGGGGTAAATCCTCCAAGGTTCAGCCATTCACAGACGACAGCTCTCCTACGAGGTTTAGCTGTGTCGACCAGCGAAAAAAAAGCAGCAGTGTACGCAATTCGGATCAGGTTTTGTTGCTCTCACTATATATGTAGGTCACCAAGTCACTCTTGAAGTCGTTATAGGTCGTACTGGAAAGGAATAAAGTTTATTATTGGGGTACAGACTGAATGAGTTGCCATGCGCAGGACTACAATACGATGGCATCTAAGGTTGACAAGTGGAGCGATTTCGGCTCACTGCTAGTACTAATGGCAACCGAAGGGGTAATCAGGACTACTAGGCTTCAACCGAACCTACTTTTGATGTGTGCCCTCTACTGGCTTAATTTTGATTTCGTAAAATACTGGTATCCCATGACCTTTGCGATTATATCTCAGACTAAAAAACATTTTGTGAAGAGGCCAGTTAGTTGACAAAATGTAAATAAGACGAGCAGAGATTTCAGAGAAAAAATTTAAATTAATTAGACGTTGTGTAGCACATCAATTTGCAGGACTGTATTTGTTTGGAAATGATGATAGATTGTAGGTTGTGATGTCAATTACTTTGGTGGATCAAGCCCGTTTGTCTCATTTTTTATGCAAAAGTAAATGAAATTTTTCGTTTCACTTTTGAGAGGCAGACCTAGCTTGATGTTCAGCAATTTTTGTTATTTTGCAAAACCTAATGTTATGCAGCGCAGCATTGTCATTTTTTTCTTAAATGAACTTCAAAATGAAGAATGCCAGACAAAAACTGTGATAATAAAACACAGATCAAGTTTTGCGCAGCAATCACTTTGTCAATTGCTCCTCATCTTTAATTACTTTAGCACATATTCGGACTCGTATTAAACCTAGCATGCCCGGAGTAGCATTTCAAAAGTCCAAACCGTGCACAATTTGCGCAAATAACTTTTTGGATTAGATGAATCATTTTTAATTGCGAAAGATTTGTAAATTAAGGGAAAACGAATGGACACGGGAATTGCTAGCAGAACTCATTTATATGGGAATAGTTTCCAAAGAAAGAAAAAAAGACTAATTTTTTGATATCCATCTATTAAGGTGATATATTGTAACATTTTTTGTCGTTAAAGAAGTAGAATTTCGTTAAAAAGAGATTTTCACTATAGATTACCGACTTTTAGAACCTTATGTGGGCTTCCAAGCACTATCGCCCTTCCAGACTGTTAGAGAGGAGGACTTATGTTCTCGAAATGCAGTGAAATGGTTGAGTTTAGGGCCATGAAACAATTTCTTAGGGTCGTAGCCAAACAGGTAGAAAGCTGGGCTCTCTTCGATAGCGGTTTTGCTGAACTTGAAGTTTGGGTTTGTTGAACGCTGATGATGTTTAAACACTCCTTCGGGAGTGAGTCCTTTAGGGTTCAGTTGCACATAAGGGATAATTCCTCTTTGACGTTTAGGTGCGGCAGCCTGTCGAAGAAAGCAGGATCGTTCTTGATTTGGACTAGGCTTGAGCGCTTCTACCACAAGTTAAGGTCACCGAGTCGGCCTTGCAGTCGTAGTGAGCCATATTAATACGGAGAAAGGTCAACCACTAACTAAGAGGTGGGCTGGAGTGACATGGGCAGGACCATGTAGCAATGGGACCGAGCAATGATGGAAGAGGCAAAACTTCAAGTGCATGGGTTCATGAAGAACTGTTGGCTTTCATGGTTCTTCTTATCATGTTGCCTTGTTTTTCGAACTCCTCTGCTGAGATTATGTTGTTTTTACTAATCTCAAAAGAGAAAACGCTAGAAGACTGCGTTTTGACGATCGCATGCTCAAAACCACTAGATACAATAATTGTAAAGGCTTGATCAGCCTTTATATATAGCATTGTTTCAATTAAGTTCATCTTAATTTAATGGAAAAGACAATACCGGTCACCCATTTGAAGTTAGTAGAATGAAACTGGAGCATTTGTCTCAAAGGGATTTTTGTAAATTTTCGCTCGGAGTGGACCATACTGCTAAAAAAGCAGTATTTTACATCAAATTATGAGAAAGAGATCATGTACATAGAGCTTGATATGAATAAAGACTAAGACGTTTTGGATAAGCTGATTAATGTCATTAAATTTATTTCTTTACAAAGGAAACTGTTGCATGATCTCAGAAGATTACTGTGGTATGATAGGTACAGCCATTTCAACTCAATACCAGTGCTAGTGACAACTACCAAGCTTTAACCAAACCCACTTATAATGTGTGCTTTCCAATGGTTTGATTTTGATTTTTCAAAGTTTAATAACTTCACATCTCTCAGAATTTGAATTCGAACACTTTTCTCAACCAAATATTTGTAAATTTCGATAAATAGTAGTGCATACTACTCACATTAAAGCAGTATATCCCCATCGAGCCGGCTTAAATAGGTCACATATATGGAAAATAATATGTTTACGAATCATGAGTTGTTTGTTCAAATATTCAAATGAGAAGCTGCTTTTCGAAGAATTGCTTACTCAGAGCTAAATCCATTCCAATTCTAAATTGCCTCCCACTGCTCTTTCACATTTCAGCATATAAGGAATCATGCCTCTTGAGACTTGGAGATGCTTACCTTAATTCACCACAAGAAAAAAGCAACTCCACGCCAAAGAGAACTATGATGACAAATTCACCTCAGATTATGTGCACGCAGATATACACATATTCTAACCATAGTGAAGGCACGTATAGGCTGATCGTTTCGAGTGGACAATTCTCTTTCTCCGCAGTAACCACCGTCATGTTCGATCGGCTTGAAAAGGCAACTGTTAGAAAGTGGGCCTTACTAACTTTTTGTTTCCTGTTGCAAGAAAACGAACAGTGATTGAGAAATCACTGGTAAATGGCGATTTTAACTGCATAAGGTGATCCGCCTACGCACATTTTTGATCCAGCAACATTTTTACCCATGTTTTTTGAGGTACTCATGCAACAAATGAAAACCTTGCTTGTCAACTTGGCTGTGACTGATTCATGTTAATTTAGTCATTTTCCTCCTGTACCCTGTTTGTGCACTTCCGTGTTTTGCTATTCGGCAACTGGTTGTGTCTGTTTGCATTTCGCTTTTTTCCCGTCTGAGTGGGACTTTGCGATTTAGCCTGGACTAAATACACCTTTAGAAATGGTTTCCTTCTATATCACGCGTTTGCATCATCCGCATCACTTGTTTAAATACTTCTCTGCTTAAGTAAGTATTCACTTTGGTTTTGTTTTATCCTAACTACGTGGTAGTTAAAGAAAATTTTCAAAAAAATCCTATTATCTTACAGCAGGGTGCATAACCTTTCCCCTGCGCAATTATTCATATCTCTAAGATGATAATTTCAAAAGCTAGAATAAAACTAAAGTCTTTTTTAAAATTAACATGATTCCCTAGTAACATATGAGGGTAAAGTAATGATTTGTGTGGGCCGTTGACCTAAAATAGCGAATTCTTACAACAAACTACTACACTTCTAATATTTGGTTGTTTTAACTTTTTGCAGGTTGTTCTACGAAATGAATGCTTCGGCAATTACCTTGTAATAATAGGTAATGAGTCAGTTTGCTATGTATTTCTACTCTATCTCACAGCAGTAGTTCTTTCAGAGTGCCCTACAGTGGTAAGCACTCCTTTGAAAAGGCAATAATACCTCTTCACTAAAGTTAGGTATTGTGAAATTGCACAGGGTTGGATTTCGAACTAAGCTAGATTTTAAACTAGAATTCCAACTTCTGCTTGGAGTCTTGCAAAATCAAAGCAAATGCTCGAAGAAATGAATAGGTAATGCGCCACAAGTGTAAATGTAGTGGGTCTGCTACGTGCTAAACTTTGTAATTTTGTCGAATTGGCCAGCGTAGTTTAAATTTATGTATTATGCCCATTTATAATGTCTTCCTTCTTCTTCTGAAAAATCCTGGCGCACTACATTAGTGGCAGTGGAAAGCGAAACCTATCCGTTGGTAAACCATAGCAAGCAGAAGTGCACGTGCTGCGGATGAGAGAAGTAGTGACGAAACCTACTAGAAGGGCTCATTTTGGTAACTGCCTTCGACAACTACCTTTGTCCCGTTGTCTCTAGGAAATAGATTAATATCTAAAGCGACACTAACCATGAACCATCAGCAGAAGCTGCTTAGGGAGTTGCCCACCGTATCTGTATGAATTTAGTTAAATATTCGTAAACACGATGCCTCCTCCACCCTTTCACTACCTGGCTAAAATCCAAAAAAATATAACTGAGCAGCTCCTAATAAATAACGTGGCAAGGAGGAATGGAATTCAGTGTTCCTACGACTAAGGACATCATCACAATTTCACTTCCCCAATTGAGTTTTTGTGCAAGAAGCAATTAGATATCGAGTAAAGCTACGAAGAGAGGCACTTAATGTCTCCTCAGTTACATGGACATTCAATGACTGGCATGATTGACTTTTAACGTTTTCTTAGAGCACCAATTACTTTGTGGCGGCTGACTCAGAATGTTAATTGAGGTGAGCTACGGAGGCCACACTTAGGAGAGGAAAGCTGTTTCATTAACCCTTGGATTTGGATTTGTAATTACAATCCATACTTTGTAATTGTTTGAAAACAGAGAACAAGCCAGCTGCGAACAATGCAGAGCCAATTTACTAAAAAGTCACCTCAATTTCAAAAGCTTGTGATGCAGAATGAAAGGGAAATGCTGCCTCACTTCATCAAATGCGAGGGAGAGCAATGATGAGATGGAAACCAAGGTAGTTTATATAGTGGTTAATTTTGCATTAAGAGAAATACGGAGAAATTAGGTAGATTTAGGCTTTAAGAAATAAAAATGAAATTAGTGTTAAAGTCTCCTTGTTCGCTAAAGTTTATCTCCTTATAAAATCCACACAAATGTAGACATTTTTTATAGATAAAAAAGGATTTTGGGAGCAACTTTTAATTAATTGCTAGAAGACTGTATAAAAAGTAATCGTAACAATCTGTTTTTTCTGCTTTCAATGAGATATTGGGATTATTTGTCCCAAAACAGGAGGAAGCGGTCTAGTTAAGGATTATCAGTATATGATTGATAAGACGAGACGCCGCCTCCCTTCTCCCTTCTCTTTATGTCCACCTAAAGTAGTGCTCCTCCTACGTATAAGTTATAGGGTAAGAGGGATAAGTTCTTACATTGCCAAGCATAAATTTAACTTCTTTTAGAGTCTATAACTGTCATTAATTGTCTTTGAAGTAGAAGTATTTCTTTTGCACAGAAATAGTGGTGAAACCGGCTACCGCACGCTAAAAACCATCCCAAAGGGAAACAGGATTGCAAAACGGAAAAGCGCCACTTATTCACAACAATGTAAATTTATTTCAATTGGACTCTAACGGATACATCTTGACAAAATGCAAAAAACTTCTCTATGCAGTGATTTATAGTTCAAAGGAGATTAATGCAAAAGACTGCAATTAGGCCAAAATGAAATAGGGAAACATGTTTGACTTAGTGGTGACGTAAAAACCTGAAACTTTAAAATGTGCTACCTTTCCCATATATTCTAATATTTTGCAATGAGTTTGTGTGCCATGTATTTCCCATCGACTTTGCAGAAACAGCCCTTTCAGGGTTCTTCACAATGGTAAGCATTTTTTTGTAATGTTTACAGAGCATTATGAGATTGTGTTGAGTCGGATCCCACAGATAGGTAGATTGTGGATTCGATAATTAACTTCTTATTGTAGTTTAAGGTCCACTTCTGTTCTTGGTACATTTCTGTGGTTTCATGAAAACTGCTTAGAAGAATGGCTAGAGGAATATGACACAACCTGTATGGATGTAATGAATAGGTTATTCGCTTAATCTTTGGTTTTAACGGAGCCACATCGTTGCGTGTTCAACTTTTCCAAAAACTTCTTAACCTTTTTTTGGCAATTAAATTCTTTGAAAATTTTTTAAGTACTGTTTTAAGTGATGCGCTTAACTACTAATGAATTATTTTGAAAAATCAAATATTTCAAAGGCAAATTTTAGACTATTTTATATTTTTGTAAAACTGCCTTTATATTTGCATGCACTGAACTAAGACATTCTTGAAAACGAAGAAAGACATATGGATGAGCAGAATGTATTGTCGAGGTACAGTGGGGTTTGAGGCTTCTAGCGTGGCATAGATACCGACCCATTCAACAAAGTTACAACGGTGGAGCACCCAAGTGCTTCTTCAACAAATAAACAAAGTATAACGCAGCTCCTATCCTCATTCCGGCATCTTCTCCCATGCGTCGGCCATCACAACGTGACCAGTACTGCAAGAATTACACCCACGAGCCAACCGTATCAGTAAGTGAATTTCCATACGAATGATTAGATATCTGACCGTACAGTCACTGATTCCTCTTGACGATTCCAGTGGATATAGTGTTTCGTTCTGTATGGAAACGGGACACTTCAGGCGAATGTGCCGGCCCTCACGCGCATCCATTGCTAGTCGTAAAAACATCAGACTAGAAGTGGAGTCATGCAAAAAGGACGGGATTGAACGTCGTTTTGTCGAAGTAGGATTTCGCTTCTTTTCCTCCCTTCTACGTTGTTCTCACTTTAGAGCTGCTCAGCAGTAGCTACATGAGTACTATCCAGATAGTAGAGAAGTAAAGGAGGTATCGCATGTTCACATATTTAACAGCTTTGTGACACTATTCAGCTATTTTATTACTAGTGCTACTTTAGCTGTTAATCGCTTTTCCTGCAGAACAAGGGGGAAGAACGACCGTGCCTAAATTCACGAAAAAACACTTTACAGAAAAATATCTATATTTAGCTTTTGGAAAACTATTGTGGTTTACCAACTAGCTACTGGTTTACATGAACATTCCCATATTTTAGACGTGGCAAGAAAGGGTGCAAACTGGCAAATGAATTGTTACGAACAAATTTTTGGTTGCCACGTTTTGTCTCACAACATGCTTTGGGATGATAAAATCTAAGTACTTTTCCCAAACATTCACTCTCTAAGTTCTTCGGAAAACTTAGTGCAAGTCTAGGCGATCACAACCTTTTTTTAAGCAACCCCTTATAGTTAAAGACCAAGCAAGAAATGATTTCGAATGAAAGAATGGACTAACTTGAGGCAAGAAATAATGAAGAAGAGAAACACTTGCGCAGAGAACGTAGGCCAAAAAAAGTAGAAAGAGTTGCGTTGATTAAAATGTCTCAGGACTAACTTCTGTTTCCCATAAAACCGTGCCTTTTGACAAAGGAGAGTAGGAAGTAATGGTCAACGCAAGATCCAAAAATTTACAATTCACTGTTATAGTAAAAACAAGCAGCATTTTAGCAATGAGTAAATTACTAGTTCTTGTAAAATATCCCTAAATAAGTTTGCCAAATCTATGAAAGTGAGTAATGTAGTAGAATGCCTTCTCATAAGCACACCAAGACTAGTAAAATGACAACCACGGCGGTTTTCAAGCTATTAAGTGCAAGCTGAAAGTGGCTCGCTCTAACACGATTGTAAAGACGGAAGTTTCTGCTTATCTAATACGAAACACAGCAAGAGATTGCCTTAGTATTTTTTATTTGTTACCGTAGATAGACAAAATGTGTGCATGAAATTTCATTCTTACTGATTTTGAAGAAAACAGAAGATTCGGTAAGAAGAACTTAGGTAAGAAGATAGAAAAGGGTCCATTTACACAAAGGACTACAGAAAGGGTTAGTCCTTATTTGTAAAGATCTGCGTATAGAACGAACCTCTCCAATATAATGCATCAAAAATATGGCTGCCTGTGTAAATGAAAAAGTGCAAATTTGACAAAGTTCATGCAATTGGATCAAGTAAATTTAGCTCCATTCAGCTCCTGACAAGCAAAAAAAGCTTTTGTTTCGACCTACTGCTCCAGCACTAAAGCATTTTCAACGAACACCCCTCCCAGAGCAAACAACCATGTAGCTATATTTTGCCCCAAAAGCTGGTTTCATCTTCGTTTCTGACCCACCCACAGCAGCCTCTCCCGCTCCAATCTCCATTAATGCTATGCTCAACAAATTTACTTCCGGACAAATTCGACCCTTCCTGACATTAATAATCTATCCTACACCCGTGTGTTACATTGATAGGTGAAGGAAAGTTTTTCTTTATTGAAGAAGACCAGCTAAACGTGGCAACGCCAACCATTGTTAAAAGGTAATTCACTTGGAACTGTGGTGCAAGTTGTAGAGAAGACGAAAAAGGGAAATCAAGAGAAATGTGGTATAACTTGCCTAATCCAATTAAATAGGACAAAAATTTGTGACTGCATCGTAGAATTAAATGTTAGCTACAAAAAGAATAAAAGCACAGTGCTTAAATAAAATTGTGTTTTAAAGCATAACCTTGAGTGCCTTTAATCTTCATTTCCATTCAACCCAAGATCATTACACTCCACAGAAAGGGGATGCTTTGCTCATGACCTTCCATTGAGGCAAATGCGACCATTTAGAGGTCACCTTCTGACGTCTTTGAAGACCATAAATTGCTCGCTGCTGAAAGCCGTGAAAAGTTTCAATTTTATGGCTGCTAACGTCAACGCCTGCAGTGATTACATTAGCATTCGTTCAGTTCTGACCTCTCAATAAACTGGTTGCGATGGGAAGATTATGTTGGTGGTTTTCACATCATTAACTTCGTTAAACACGCTGTGGAGGTGTTAATCCAAGAGGTAAGTGCATTTGCAGATGGAAAAATTTGAAATTCATGAAAAAACCTGTTCAGAAAAAAAGAAGAGATAAATAGAATATGAAGGATTGTAGGAGAAAACCTTACGGAGGTGGGTGAATACGGTATTTAAACGACTGATGTGCATGGCATATAAAGGTGTGAATTCAAAATGCAAAAGACATAGGTAGAGTAGGCGCTCGAAATATTGAAGACGGAGGTCCTAGGGACATTTTGATCAAGATTTGGTCGCAAAGCTTCACCCAGAGGAAGTGATGAATTTATTCATTTATGTGAACAGACACAGGCAGTTGCTAATCAGTAGAATAAGGTGGCAGATAAAGGGGTACAGGAGAAAAATGATTGGGTATATCGGAAACAGTGTAGATCAGTTAAAAGGCAAGCTGTTTTTTGTTTTCTGAATAACACAAAAAGAAGACTAGGTAAAGGTAGTGCAGGACTGAAATACGCGTAGACGGATTACCTCGTGCAGTTAAATTCAACATTTGGGACCTTAGCATTCAAATTTAGTCAATGCTTTTAATAGGGTATCAAAATCGGAAGAATAACCGAGAATCAATCAAACGGAAGAGCTGCTGGAGACAACACAGCACAAAGGTTACTTAAGTTAACGTGTTCTTGATTGAAGTCTGAGAGAGAAAAATGACTACCACAGTCCAGTTGTTTATTCCTTCCAACATGATGTGACTTGTCAATAAATTTGCCCACCAATCGGCCACTACCCACAAAAGGAAAAGTGTGACATTCCTTGGACTAAGAAAGTTCTACATCCACCTTATTGCTTTAAGCATAACTTTGCTACTCGCGACCAATTTGGACGATGAGTACATAAAATACAGGGAAAGTCGTTTAAGTGACGCTGGTGGTGAGCTTGTCAAAGGACCAGAATACTACAAATAATATGGAAGGTGTTCAAAAAAGGGAAGGCAGTAATCGGTTGCTCGTGAATATCATTTACCAACTTCATGGCATAATTTAGTCTTGTGGTTTTAGAATAGCAACTGTCATCCTGAACCAAGTACAGCTACGGGAAAGCCTTCCCTTCATGTGGTGGAAATTATGCAGGCGGAAGTTGTGCCGGAGGTATATTATCAACTTAGCCGACACACCTGCTCTGTACGGGAATCATTTTTTCCTGTAGTCGCCAAATGTTGATTGAAAAATAGCGACTTAACAGACGCAGTGGCCCCAACGTGAACAGACTCGAACAAACTGCCCACAAGGAACGGAGGCTCGATCTTGAAGCAGTTGCATAAGATTGAAGCCAGCGCAGAATATGTCCATGCTGTGATTAATGATAATTCTAATTTAGAAGGGTATGTGACAGGTAGGCTTCTGATGTGCTGACGAGAGAAGTAGAAGCGCTTAGACTAATGGTTTTGACATAAATGGCGTTATACTAGGGGGAAATACTAGTGTTCTGAAGCAGATGTCAACTGAATTTGAATATTTAATACTGGAAACAGGCAAAGAGCTGCCTTGCTTACAAATGGAGAATTGGGACAAGTCGATTAGATTGCGACCCTAGATTATTTATCACGACCACACTGACCAGAAAGTTCCCGCTCAGTAACCTGCTCATAACATCCAGGAAGCTCAAAAGTTTTAAATGGAAACGGTGAAGGTGTGAAAAGTGGTGCTTGACAGTCTCAGTGTGTCACATAAATACCTCTCACCTGATGAGATAATTTTCATCGTCGATTAAAGCGATAATATTCATGAATTGTATCCTGTTAGCACACGCATTTATTTTTAAACGATTAACTAAAAGCAACCCTGTATGTTCAGAATGTGTGTCTACCAATACGATAAAGGATACAAGGGAAGCATAATGGACTTCTAGATGTAGGGAGCTCCACAATTCCAACTACATCTATGAATCTGAGAAACGTAGACCTAAGGCTGTGGCTGACTAGGAAAAGCAGAAAGACAGTTGGGAACGCCAAAAATAGTGATTAAATTTGCCCGCCAGCACCCTACTTAACGTCAGCCTTCAGTTTAGGCAAGCCTAACCTGGGTGAATGCTCAAGCAACTGTTCACAGTAAAGCGTGTAGCAAGTACTCAAACTCTCGTTTTCTTAGCCTGGCAAAGAGACTATATCGTGAAGCATGAAGTACAAAAGATTGAGCAGAATAATATGTAAGCTTGTTTGTGACAAAGAGTAGACATTTGCATTAGACCACATTAACAATGTAGAATGCTAAGGAAGTAGCAAAAATGAGTTACAATGTAAACTGTATGGCCAAAAAACAAGAAATTATCAGCAAGCAAAATCGTCACCAGACTCGATTCTAGACTAAAGTAATGATAAAGAGCCTGTTTGCGCTTATCAGATGTTTTCCGAGCTCTTCATTCACCCTTGACCTTATGATCACCTGGGCGCATGTCCTGGAGTTCCCCCTCCACTACTTCGGTGCCAAGGCTAGTCAATTGGTTCCACCCATGCAGGAAGGTGTCTACATCCTTCAGTGCCTCCTCCTCGTTCACTGCACGCTTCTCCGCCTCGAACTCTGCCTCAGCCGACTCCACTCCGCCCACCTCGCCCACTGCCTCTTGGAGAGCAGCAAAGAAGTTCTCGTCAGTAGGGTCCAGGAACTCATCCGTCTTTGCATCGGAGTTAATGTTGGTAGAGACGGTGGCGGACTTTTGGAGCATTTCGTCAGAAGCAAGCACAGATGCTCCACCGACATCTGCATAATTGCTGCAGCGTGTTAATTCTTACTCAATTTGTAATTTCGTCTGCAAGGACTCTTTACTTTCCAGGGACTTATTCACCCTCTTGATACTATGAAGTTCCACTTATACTATTTCTGTTAACGACCTATTAGTCCCTCTGCAGTTTTACATCAAAGTTCACACTTGACTCGAGCATTTTCCACTATCTTTAGAGAAAAATTCGGGCGCCAAGATCGTGGTAGCAGTAAATGAAGGCCATTCCCGATTTCGTTATTTGATAACCAAACTTAACCCTTAAAGCAAGAAAGCGCATAAAGACATTTCAGTGGTAACGAGTTCACTTATTTATAAATAAAAGGCTTGACCTCCTTGTGTGCAAGAATTTCAAACTGATTCTGTCAAATTACCTGATTTAGCAACTAATTTATTTGTATAGCAACTTTGAGTAAAAATACAAACAGGTGCGTAATGAGAAGATCTAGTAACTATTGCACATTTTTCTAATTTCTGTAAAACGTTTGATGTGTCCCACTTTAAAAAAATTGGTAACAGAATTTTGGTCATCTAAAGGAACACATACTGGGCAATGCACTGTCCTCCTAAGTTTATTTATGTTTAACTTTTGCAAAGTTTATGCTTTGTAGTAGGGCTTTGGCTCACTGAAATACTGCATTCGATAGATGGTTTAATCTTGACAATCCTTAATTTTTTAATAATGCATAGGCCCTTTTTTATAGTTTTTCTTTAAGACTTTACAAAACTAAAAAAGGCAGCCAAATATCAAGCAGGTTTAAAAATAAGTTTAAAAGGCTGGAATTTTTGCATCATTGCATTAGATGCCCAATTTCATTTGTTTTCGTGTATCTTAGATGCAGGCTATTGCAATGCCTCGATTGTTTTCTAACAATGAAGGCCAATTCAAAATTTCAAAATTCGTGCCTCACCAATGCCGAGGGATAAACCACCATCGCACTGCATAGTAGTTGTTTCTCCTTCTTTCTGTGTGTCTGAATTACTAATGCTGTCATAGTATTATGAATTCTTCCGACTTCAGAAAGGGCTTAAGATGCTAAAGTATCGCATTTTTAAATCCACGTTTGTCTAAGTACTTTCTACTTGTCGCAATTTTCGTCAGAGTATAGGTAAGCAATTTGCAAACAAACGTAGTCTTCCCCATTAAATTTTCGACATTATAAGGAGATTTAATTCATAGCGTCTATTTTTTCGTATTTTTATCGCTGAATATTATTGTCTCTTACTCAAACAACTTCGCAATTTAAGAGGTTAAATACAATTGCGTTACCGGTCAGTTTTAAAATGTTTAGCTCTCTAAGGCAATACATTTGACAACCAATCTTACCCAGGCAGAATATGTACATATTATACACAGTATACCTCGAGACTACTGACATGGCCCGAAGGCCACCCCACCTAACGAAGGTACAAAGTCAGAGCACCTGAGCGGTATTTACACTAAAACCGAGTCTTAAACAAACAACCATCATATTGCACAGTCCATCTCCTCCTCCTCCTGCTCCCTCCTCGCCCCTCCTCCTCCTCCTCCTTTGATCGTCGTCCCCGTCGCTCATCTTAATCAACATAATTACAACGCAATCAGTTCCGTTAGAATAAAACCTACGAACCATCCGTACCAGTCATCGAATGTCCATGCAGGTAAGGCGATACTTGGCCGAAATGCTACTGCTACAGCTTAGAAATTCTATAGAATTTGCAGTTTCGTCCTCTATGGGAGGTGGACTTAAGGATGGGGAAATATGTAAGTCATCACCCGTGTCAATGTACCAGTTAGAATACTGACCTAAAAGAAAAGTCATAAAAATAAACGGGATTTAGCACAGTTTCGCGAGAGTAGGGCTTGAGACATATTTCCCCTAACCACGTTGTCGTAACTTTAGAGCTGCTTAGCCATGTATGTCTGAGTTCTCTTTAGGTGGTAGAAAGTGAAGGATGTGTGGCAAGTTTACATATTTGATATCCTCATACAGTACACTTGACAGCTCGGTAACTTGGTTTTCCAGATGTGCCACGTTCAAGGCTGGTGCCGCTTCCTTTTAACCGGCCTTCCTCTCGACCATGTAACCAGGGCAGTTGCCAAAGTTAGACGCCATTTGCAGCCCTCCTGTAATAAGTAGTCACCATTTCTCTCATCCGCAGCATATGCTCTTCTTCTGGTAGCTAAGTTTTACGACTCAGTAGTAAAAATCATGTCATATATCCTCCCAGATCCGGTTTACTCTTCTGTGTCACTAATGTAGTGCGTCAAGCCTTCCCTAAAGACGAAAGAAGACATAATTCTCGGATACTGACAGTTGAAACACTGGAGCTTAATGGAAGGCTAGCCTCTTCGCAAAGTTACAGTGATGGAGCACCTAAGTAACCCATTTACCAAAACAGAGTGTTCGACAAACAATCAAATATTATTTGCTGCATATGCCACTCCTTTTAGCGTTTTTCATTAAAATGCAAAAACAAATCAAAAACAACTATGTACATTCAGCCCTAGGCAAGATTGATACCTTGTTTGTATTAGCCTGCCATTGTACTTTCGCCTCCAGTCGCCCCGCAATCCTTCTGTTCGACAGCAATTCTCTCTTTACTTTATTATTGCGACTTCTTTTGATTTCAGTTAGGACTCCGGCGCTGTTACATATTTTTTTAGTATTACTTAGTTTAAGTGGTTATAAGGTTATTGTGACATGGAAGTGCCTGACTAATCAAACTTAACAGTTTATGGGGGCTCATAAACTTAAAGAAAATAAATGTTTTTTGTAGAGTTGTTAAATCCATCTTGAAATTTCAAAGTAAATGAATTAACTTAACTATGATGTCCGATTTTTTAACTCTATGTTTCGGTAATGGGATCACTCAGGTAATCCACCATAGCAACCTCGCCCGGCCATGCCAGTAGTCACAGGCTCTGCACTGCCTCAAAAACTTGTAATCCGCAATAACAATAGGTCTTCTTTCTTTTTCTGGGAAGTCTTGATGCAATACATAAATAAAGAGAGAAATTTTTTTAGAAATCCAACACGAAGAAATTGAACTTTAAGATGAAGTGCGACATGATCGAATTTATTGTATGACAAAAAATCGGAAGAACTTATTTTCTAATAAAATAACAGGACCGCTTTAAGGAATAGAAATTGAGTTATATAGGTACGGAGTATGTATTGAGCATTTAAAAATGGGGTAGAGTGATAAATGTGCTGTTCTGTATTGATTTATTGGTGTGATCGATTAACAAATGAGTGGAAATTGGAAAGGAATCAACGGCGGTCTTAGTGGATCGATTATACACGTCCAATGAAAAGGCAAATATACAATTTACATTTCACAGCAAATGCTAGGCCTTTTTGACCCTTGCAACCAGTGAAATGATAGGCCATGCTTCAGTATTACGACTGCATTTTACTTTAGGGAAACTCGGGGCACTACAATATTTTATGATGATTTTTATTCATCATAAAATAATTATGGCTTGTAACTGACTCACCAGTAAAACTTCACAGTTTGTGAGTGCTCACAAACGAAAGAAAATGGCTGTGTTTATATTAGGAGTGGTTAAATGCACCTTGACTTTGTAATGCTTTGGTTGTTTGTTTAAATTTCGGATATTGCAATGAGGCTACTTGGGTGCTTCGCCATGTCATCTCGGCAGCCCCAAGCCAAGTCAAATATACATTTTACCTGAATATTAAGGCCTCTTTCGTCTGCAAAGGAGTCTCGAGCACTGCATAAATATATGAGGAGAATCTAACTAAAAACCAAGACATTCCTATCATTTATTTTTATAAAATTGGTGTGAAAATGAAGCACAACGTTATTCAAATTACTACCTGACAAATTGCCAAGGGAATCAAATTGCTAATCCGGAAAAAAATGAAAAAAAGTGCTGTAGCTTAAGAACACGGAGTGATCAATTTAGCAGATAAAATGATTGGGTGTAGTCAATTAACCAACGAGTGAAGAATAAACCGACTGCGATCTTCATGCATCTATCATAAATGGCCAATGAATAGGTAAATGTGCTCTTTGCACTTTCGAAGAAAACGGTAAATACAATTAACGCATTTTGAGCCCATCCCAGTCGCTAGATTACAATAGTGTATGCCTCCACCGCTATGTGGTCACTTTTGGTTAAAATTAAAGCAGATCTCACACTATAACTGTGAGAAAGCATATTCGTTCAAATAGGCTTTGCCAAAAAAACATTTCACAATCACAGAGATCAAACTTTACAGAGCTTAAGTGAATGTAGCATAATTCTATATCAATTTAGCGAAGTGAAGCTATGACAGCTCTTACAAAGCATTCATCAATGATATGAAGGTTTAACAAAATTGATGAAAATACTCTTAAATAATTATCTGATGAGGAACACAACTTTAACTTATTTAATGCAAAAAGATAACAGAAGTGTCTATTTTCTTCTTCTGTGGTCAGTCGCTTAATTGTAAACAGAATAAAATAAAGCTGCAAGCAACACCTTTTCTGATAGACCGGTTAGCTAATTGAACAAGTTCCTTTTTTTACCTCACTTTACTTCTCCTCACCGATGTCTCAGTTAATGGGCAAATTGTCACAGTCCAACACATGCGTTAGTGCCTAAAAAAACTAATGTATATTGTTGAGACCCAATACTAGGCCCTTTATGCAGCAAAGCTGTCATGCTTTCCACTCATGATTTTTGATAGCTAGTTCATTTAATAGTTTTTCATTACTACCTAGAACTCATACCGAGACGGCTGACCATGCTTTAGAAGCAATCATACAAAATCACAGCGGGAAGCAAAATTGCTTTATATTTGGAAATATTTAATTTTCAAAAACACTACTTTTCAACTGATGTGTAAGAAAATAACAATGTTAATGCAACGGTGCTATGAAGCGTAGATGCGCTACAGTCGAACACAGATACATCTGACCCTGCCCTGCTTGTAAAGTGTTGCTTGAACTAAGCGAATGTAGTTTAACTTTTTCTCCTTTACTAAACGAATTCCCTTTGGTGCCAAAGCTGCTGAAGGTAGCCTCTTGCCACGCGTTTCGCATACGCTCTAAAGGGGATGCAGCCTGCTGTGGCAGAGGCTACCATACGAAAATGGTTCCAATTAAAAATGGAACTTAGTAATGATTCACCTAAAGAGAAGGGGATCACAGTCAGCAGGATCCTTTATTCCTATTAGCCACAAAAAATTTCAAATAGCTATTAAGAATAACTGAATCAAAAATGTTTAGTCATATTTAATGTGGGTAATGGCAAAAATATTCGCACCTGCAACAAGTGATTGAGGAGGGTCGTGAAAACAAAAGATCAACTGATGAATGCGAGTTTCCTTTTTATTATTTGAAAACATGCGAACAGGGAATTCCATACCCGATTTTACGTTATTTTACCCACGACAAGTTTTTTTCACCTCTTTTCCCGTATTCCTCCAACAGTAATGCTCCACATTATTGCCGCAAATCATTAGTATCGTAACAGTCGAAAGGGTTCAGACAAGTGGAAAATAAGAGTGACATAGAAACAAATTTGGCTATGTCCAAGTTTGATTTCAGTCTGATTTCTAAGGACACATTTTCGAATAAAAGGACTGTTAGTATTTAGCTTGCGCTCTGTTGATTACGGAGTATGAAATGTAATAGTAAATTGTCTAGGAACCAAATATTGGACATAAGAATTCTTTTCACAGTTATTTTGTCTTTTTTATAAAAACTACCATAAATTGCTTGCTTTCCCTGTGTTTATAAAGTCACACCACCACAATTGTTAAAATAGATATTACTTTAAGCCTATTCCTTTGAGAGGATTTATGGAACCATGGATAGTTTAATGATACATCGTTTACTAATTTAGCAATATTCTGCTTATCTTCCTCATATGCTATACCTGATGTCTGATTTCGGTTTTGATTTTCTTATTTCACAATTTATTTACTCTAAGTGCAACTATGGAGACCAGCAAACGGGTGAGTAATACAAATGTTTAGTGAGTATTTTGCATTGGTCGGATTTCTGTGACACATGTAACATCCAATTTCACTGAAACTTCGCTGTGTTTCAATTAACCATGGAAACATTGCCACGGATTCGAATGCATGTTGGGCTCTGCAATTTCCTCCCGGACCTATTTACATTTAACTTTGGCAAAGTTAGTGTCTTGTGGTAAAGTACTGGCTACCTGAAGTACTGCATTTATTAGACGATTTAAATTAAACAAATCTTCCGGTTTAGAGAATATATAGACGTTTCTTTGTAGTTATGAAGAGAAGTTGACAAAGGAATAGGACTACTGCGATGGCTCGAAGGCAAAGGCACAATGGCGGTGCGCCTAAGCAGTCCGTCTTCCGAAACCGAGAATCAAACAAACAACCTATTCATTACACTTACAGGTGCCGAGTTATATTCTTCCGTTATTATTTTGATTATTTTATATGATTTTGCGAGAATTAGTTAAAAACAAAATTAACTCTATACTATAAGTGGGAGCTAAAAACCTAGTCTAGAATCTGACTTTATTTTGGAACCAACTCAGCGCAGCCTCATAAGGCCTAACTTTAGTGAAGATGCGTTAGCACCGTAAAAAGAATGTTTATCCTTGTGAGGCATCCCAAAAGGGATATTTAGTGTGATCCTAAAATAAAACAGCCGAATCAGAAGAAAAATACCCCCTGGTGAATAAATTGCGTTAGCAGCGTATGTTCTACAACTCTCTCCTAAATAGACGCAAACCTTCTCTGGATTCCACTTCAATACAATGTCCTGCCTCTGGAAGCCAGAAGGAAGCCAAATGTTAGTGCTGTTTCCACCTCCCATCTATCTTTCAACTGTCTGTTCTATTTTGCATGCCATCATGTGATTGCCTGTCTGATGCCATAAATGGGTAGGCATTTGGACAAATATCATCCGAAGAATACAAAGGATGCTTAGGCACACAAAAATTGAAGTTTGCTAGCCCTACGCATTCTTTTGTTGAAAAACTAGTAAGGAGGAGTTTCCACCTTTCCAAGCGAATGCTTACCCTCGTGAGGCACCCTAAAGGGGCTGTTTCTGTACAGTCGAGGAGAAGTAAATAGCAAGTCACCTCATTACTAAATATTCAAATGTATGGATGAAATTGTGCATTTCATAGCCTATTTCTTTTGCATTACCACTAATCCAAATGCAAGTTTGCCCCTTCCCAATCATTGCGTCGAATAACCGCCAAGAAACCAAAGTAGCCAAATATTAAACAGGCATAGCATTTGGTTTATTAGGTTTGACAACTTAAGTTATCATTTTATCTATACAACTGTTTCGCCTTTCTATATTATCAAGGGATTCTGCTGCTGCTGTATCCAAAGCATCTTGGCTTTGTTACAGCTTTTCACAATTATCTCCGTGGAATCATGCATGATTACACATAAAAGGTAAAGGATTTCCAGAATGTTTGCTTTATCAACCCATTTAAATGGTTTTTACTCATCAAAATATGCAGTATTCACCATTTTGAAATCTCACTTAGCTTCGCAATTGTCTTTTAGAATGGTAAAGTCTTCGGATCTGCTGTTTGGCTTTCTTTGTTGGCGCATGGGGTGATATCAATATTTTGGGGGTTGAGCAAAACTTCTACTTCAAAAACAGCAAACGACAACCATAAAGTCGGAAGGGAGCCACCTTTTTGCAGGACAAGTCAAATAAGTATACCTCATACCCCAAAACTTACCCGTTGGCGGATTTGGACCTTAGCTGGGCTTAAAGGGAAGGCAGGAGGGAGGCACTGTCTCATTTTGTCTTTCATATACTGATAAAATATTGCACTAGACGACTTCCCCTTGGTTTTGGATCGAAAATTTTCATAACCTCATGCAAAGTAGCGAAGATTGTAGGATAGATGAGAAGAGGCAGTAATTGTGAAAAGTTAAGTGAGATATAACTGAATGGGCTTGGCATTTTATACCAAATTCTTGACTTCGTAATTTATGACTCTAATAACACATTGCATTTAGACCCCACAATTTTTTGAAGCTGTAACAATACGATATAGAAGGAATTTATGACAAACCTTGAAAAACAGCATGAACAATGAAGTGCTAAGTATTTGACTGACCAAATGAGGTTTTTTTGTTTACCAGAACTCGTTGACCTATCCCATCACCTTGAATGTGTAGCGTCCGTAATTCAAATGGAAGGTGGCAGTGCAATCATTTTTCAAGTTGTTATCATGAAACTGTAGAGTCTCAGGTCTTTCCTGAAGCCGTAATGAACCATGCAAAAATACAGGACCCATTTCTGATACACGTATAGAAGACCGTTCTGCCAAGAAGAAAGCGCTAATTCCAGTCTAAAGAGACCGTGCAGTCAAACGTACTATTAAAATAAATAATCTTTGTTACAAGGTAGCCAAATAGCAAACGAATCTGCCATTTGACAGTAAGAGAACACCTCCATGACGACCGATCCAGCCTTGACTACTCAAAGTTTTCGCATTGTAAACTTCCATAGTTACCATTCCAGAGGCACAAGTAGCAATTTTCAAGAGACTAGGGAATTATGAAGTAAATGGGTTTGATCATGAACCACATACATCAACGGGGACCTCTCAATGCATTATTTTTTCGGTGGATGCGGCCAATGGTGAGTACCCTAAATTTGAGCTGAGAAATCCCGCTCCGAAAGATCGTTTGAACATGCTTTCTGCTAACCGTACACATGTGCAAAAGCTAGATTATCTTACTTAAGCCTGACGCCACAAATATGATAAATCGTATACGGTAACCGCTTACACCAACTCGCACCACGGACAGAGCATTAAGTTTAAAATGATTACATGAGTATGAAATGTTATTGGACTGGAGATAATTGCAGTTTTTAGTTTTGGAGGAGCAGCTAAACTAATGCAAGTGCCTGCTGACAATCAGTATCATTACTGAAGTAGCAAGACCTCCAGGCCGTAGTTATCGGGTGCGTACTGAGAGCCAGACGAAAAGTGAATGATAACCTTGTAGGTGAGCTAAATACCAAAAAAAGGTAAGCTTATATGTCAAATTCGACGCCGGAGGTGGATGGCATTACACACATTGAAACAATTCGACAACGCAAGCTAAACAGACGAACCTCAGGAACAAGAAGCTGTTGCATGGCTTTTCTTTCTGCTTAAAAAAAATCACGCAATGGTAATGCTCAATCAAAACCTAAGCCCACTTCACCTGACCTGACAAAATGAGACTGCTTTGAAGCGCCTGTTAACGCTTGATGGAAGCAAATCAACCCAAACTTTCCAAGATAATCTTTCCATCAGGAGTCACACATTAAACACTGCCACTCAGCACTACATTCGTCTCTGGTAGGGTCGTCTGACAGTACATTAAACTATTAATAAACTCGTGTGACGAATGCAGAGCACTGAGGACGCCTGGTCGGTTGAAGTCAAGGCCACAAGGAATGAGGGCAAGACCTCAAGTCTATTTTAGATAGAATGCTGCAGGATAGCTGGGTGTGCAAGTGTTATATCTGCCCAAGTCTCATATAGCACTGACAGGCCAGTAAAGCTCAACACAATTGACGCTGGAAGCTGTAACGCAAAGAACAGAACTGTAGCGGATTTTGAAATAACTATTTAAAATCCAAAAAGGTTCTCTTCATTTTATGTCACGCTCTGATTTTCTTATCTCAGTTCATTATCAAGTGTGGCATATGACGCACAAGACATACTTTTTCTCTATTTGTTTGCAACAGGTTACACCAAACCGTGTCGCAGGTGCTTACTACTCAATTGGGCGTAGAGTAATGAAACAGATTTACGGTATTTTTAGTTTGAGGATAATCTCACTATTTTGGTTTCTGGCAGAGGGTTGAATTAGCTGGAACCAGATAAGCTATAATTGTCCGCATTCGCGTAATATCCTTTGCAAATGAGCGTACTAAGCACAGCAGAATGATGCGAATGCAGCAAAAATGTACAAGTTGCATTTAATCGTGATTTTGGAAGTTTAGCAATCAGATTGTGACATTTTGATTGTTTGCATAACGCCGCGTTTGTGTTACGCGGACACTTAAGGCTTTGCTCCTGTACTTCCTTTGTCAATTGCCCTTGGAATTTCTGCACTTCGACAATACAATTTCCGCCCCAGTGCTACGACTTCCTTTGACTTCAGGGAGAACTTGGGGAGCTGCAGTATAATCCGACACGTAATGTTTGCTGCTAATTAGATGTAAATTAAATAGGACTTCGAACTGGCCCACTAATTAACCTTCGCAGTTTTTGGGTGCTCACAAACTAAAGAAAATGATTGCTTTTACATCCGCAGCTGGTAAACATACCTTGATTTTTAACGTAAATAAATTAAATGCAATACTTTGCTTGTTTGTTTAACTCTCGGCCTTGTAGATAGGCAATTCAGGTGCTCCGCCATTGTACTTTCTCCGGGTGGACTGGCCCCCGGGCCATACCCTTAGTCCCAAGTCCCACTGTAGGTATCACGTCTCCTTCCATCCTCAGGGAGGCCCCGACAGTCTATGAAGATAGTGAAAAATGTTACAAAAAATAGGAATATTCCCTTTATTTACTTCCAATAAGTTTGATTTTCTAACATTAAATTATGGGGAAATTGAAGAACATTGTGTGCCTAATCATCGCAAGACTTATTATTGAATTAGGAAAAAAAAGGCAAAAGAATGGAATTCGATGAGAAAAGCACAGAGTAAACGATTTAGCAGCTAACAATGGGAAAAGTGGTTAAATATGCAAGTGGTAAATTCTTTGGTTTCCTTATTAGGAGTTAAACAAAAGAACCAACCCTGTGCGTTCCTCGTGTTGATTTACTGGAGTGGTCAATCACTCAATAAATGGGAAGTAAATTAACTGGGGCCTTAATGGATTGATTGCAAATGACAATTTCCATTAGCATTTCCAAAGAAAGTAATGCATGCTACTAACCTATTTTGAGCCCATCAAACCGTAAAATGATAAAATATGCGCTTTCTCACCGTTAAGTGGTCCCCATTAGTTGAATCAAAGCCGATTTCATGCTTCAACAATGAGAATACACATTTGTTTGACAGTCTTTACCAAAAAATATTTCGCGATTGAGGAAGAATAACATTGGTAAGCTGGAACGGATGTTGCAGAACCTTGGAGCTTTGACAGCGTTTCAGAAAGCACTCGTCTCTGATGCTTAGGTTACACGAAATTGATGAGCATGCTTAAAAATAATTACCTGGAACACGATTACTGCTTAAAGTATTAAGGGAGTTATTTTTAACGTACAAAGAGAAGATTGTGCTGCCCTAGTCCAAAGAGTCCGTGCGGTCAATCGTAAAATTAAATCGGAACCATTATTGTTACAAAGTACGCAAATGGCAAACTAGTCTGCTATTTGATATTAAACAACCAACTTCATGTTGACTGCATCAAGCTTAACAATTAAGAGTTTTTTGTACTGCAAAGGCGTATGTCTATCCTTCCAGAAGCACGGTTAGCTCTATAGTCGTGTAGAAGAGCAATTTTCGTGAGACTACAGGAATGTGAAGCTAACGAATTTGGTCATGAACCACATACATCATTGGTGACATCTCAAAACATTATTCTCTTTTGAAAACGCGGCCAGTGGTGAACACTCTGAATGTGGGCTGAGAAACTCCACTTCGAATGACCGTTAGAACGTTTTCTGCCAACAGCACACGTGGGATGCATAGCTTACCTTAAATAAGCCTGACGCCACAAATACAATGCATTAAATATGGTAACAGATTGCACAAAATCATACCGCTGATAGAGTTTTGAGTGCAAAACGATGAACGGATACGAAGCAGCCCTGAGCTGGAGATAACTGTTTTTTTAGTTTTTGAGCAGCAGTTGAACTGGTGCAAGTGCCTGATGATAATCAGCATCATGGCGGAGCAACAAGACCTTTGGGCCATGGTGATCAGTTGCGCATTGAGAACCAGGCGGAAGACAACTACTAACCCTGAAGGTGAGCCCAATGTCATACAAGAAGCTGAGTTGGACCATGCTCAACAAAAAACAAGGTTTACGTCTAAAACTCGGCACCAGAGCAGGCCAACATTGAACTATTTAAAGCGACTTGACAACACAAACTAAACAGACGAACTTCAGGAATGAGAAGGCGTTGTATGACTTTTCCTTCTGCTTAACGATAGTTAATAGCAATTAATTCAAACATCAAACACAACGGTAATGATCAATCAAAGACAGAAACCCATTTTAGCTAACCAGACAAAAGATCGCTTCAAGCGTTGGAAAACGCTTAATAGAGGCAAGCCAACCCAACCATGGTTAGACAACCTTCTCTCCATCAGGCATCACACAAACAACACTGCCACTCAATTTAACCCATCCAGAAACCCGACAACTGTCAGGAGCATATTTACAGCAGCAACGCTTTATTGACACAATCCCATCTATCAAATCACACTTTCTTCTTTCCTGTCAGTAACCGAAGAGCATCTTTCTCACGTAGTAGGGCGACGTCCTGACTGATTGGTTTGATGACTCGACCTGCCTTGAGGATGACTTTGGGTTTAGTGAGCTCCCTGTGAGCTGCTTCTGTGGTCCACTCGCGACAAATTGGCTGTGCCAACGCCTGCTCATACTGCTCCGGTTTGGCATAGGGGAAGGGAATCGTTTTAACCTGTTAAACAATAGAAAAACGTGAGCATTAATGCTTAGTACAGCGTGAAAGAGGGAACGTACTAATATGTAAAAACTTTTTTTGTCTATTGAAGCAGATGATAAACAATGATAACCCACCAATGAGTAATCAACTTTGACTACCACCAATAAGCAATTCGAAGACAGGCCATATTCACATTTACCATATGGTAGATGATGCTAATCCTGCATGGAAATGGGTCCGAATGTCATAAAATCTCAAAATAGAGATAATTATGTAGGTCAACCTTCATGAGGGGTCTGACTTTCCTTCAAATAACCCACGATTATGGATAGGAGGTGGGGGAAAAGAACGGTTGCGCTTAAACAAATAACCAATTTGCGGACAAACTTAACGCCCGGCCCTCGAAAATTTATTGTGGTGTACTACCTGGTCTTTGAACCATACAAATATTCCCATATTTTGAAAGCGGTAAGAAAGAGTACAAATTAGCAGAGCAAAACACAAAAAAATGAGTTCTTTGGTCGCCAAACTTTGTCTCAGTATGCCTTGGGACGGTGGCATTCAAGTTCCTTCCATAAATGCCCAACATTTACTTCTAAGGATCTTAGAATCACGAATCTTGGGGAGTAATCTAATGCCACATCAAATCCACAGTCACCGAACAGCTTAGCATAGTTCCATGCGATCACACCATTTATTGAACGAAATTGCAAAGTAATAGTTTTAGCCACTGTGCAGAAGAAAATCCTTGAAGTTTACCTCCAAATGCGAAGTGTTTTCGAATGAAAGAATACAAGAAGTTGGGGCATAAAAAAGTGGGGCAGAATGATACGTTCACAGTGAACGTAGATAGGAAGGTAGGGAGACAGTGAAACACGCAGAGTTGCACAAATATGAATATGCCTCATGGCAGCTAACTTCTTCCTCTTGAATCGTGTCTTTTGACAAAGGAAAGGAGGAGGCGATGATCAACGCAAGAGCAAAACCAATTTCTATGCAAAAATTTAGAAAAAAAAACTAATTGTGTGACTGCGCAACCGATCAATTTCTGTAAACTCCCAACTAAGCATACCAAAACAATTAAAGTGAATAGTAAAGCAAAGTGCCATCTCAATAAGTACACCAAGACCAATAAAATGAAGAACACGGTGGTCTTCAAGCCATCCAGTGCAAACTTAGAATACCTTACGCTAGCATGATGATGAAAAGAGAGGAGTTTCTAGTTCTCTTATACGATAAATAACTTGAGGTTACTATGATATTCTTTGGATGGCTGCTGCAGATTGACAGAGTACATGAAAGTGATTTGATTCCAACTAATCAAAATCAACATTCACCAATTACGTGAACATTTTCATGCTCAGTTCAAAAGAGCGACTTTTAAATGAGAGATAAGGCAACTCTAGGTGGCTATGAAAAACTCGTGGATTTCGTCTAGACCTAGATGTGATTGCTACGAAAAATGACAGGGTCGCGAATGAGAAAAATGCAAGATAGGATTCGACAAAAGCGTTCTCCATGCAGTTTAAAGCATCTAGGAGGTTTGAAAGTCTTGGTTGGAAACGGTGAAGGTGGGAGGAGTGCTAACTGGCAATCTCAGTCATATGACTACATTTCCTTTGTTAAGCTGAATATCTCCGCAAGTCAAAGCAATAAACTTTGTAAATTGCACCTTTTGTGTCCAAAAGACTTACTAAAAGTAAACATTCATTTTCAGAATGTGTGCTTTGCAGTGAGGTAAAGCTTAATCCTGAAAGATTCGAAAGGATCCAAAATAACTACAATGGACTTCTAGATGTAGGGAGCTCCACAATTCCAACTACATCTATGAATCTGAGAAACGTAGACCCAAGGCTATGGCTGACTAGGAAAAGCAGAAAGACAGTTAGGAACGCCAAAAATAGTGATTAAATTTGCCCGCCAGCACCCTACTTAACGTCAGCCTTCAGTTTAAGCAAGCCTAACCCGGGTGAATGCTCAAGCAACTGTTCACAGTAAAGCGTGTAGCAAGCACCCAAACTCCCGTTTCCTAAGCCTGGCGAGGAGACTACATTGTGAATTATAAAGTACAAAAGGTTGAGCAGAATACTGTGGGAGGTTGTCTATAACAGAGCTGACTTTTGAGCAGAATTAAATTAATGATTTTGAATGCCAAGAAGGTAGCAAAAATCAGTTACAATACAAACCACACGACCTAAAAAGTCATTCTCTGCAAATTGAAACATCACCAGATTCTGTGTTTTACTGGAAAACGGGTGAAGAAATCAATCGCGCATACCAAATGCTTCCTGAGCTCCTCATTCACCCTTTCTTTAATGATGACCTTTGCACGTCCAAAATCTCTACGTTTACGCTTAGGCGCCTTAATGAGGCGCTTGCGGCGGAGTTCCTCGTCCACCGCTTCGGTGCCAGGACCGGTCCATCGATTCCACCCGGGCAGGAAGGTGTCTACATCCTTCAGTGCCTCCTCCTCATTCACTGCACGCTTCTCCGCCTCGAACTCTGCCTCAGCCGACTCCACTCCGCCCACCTCGCCCACTGCCTCTTGGAGAGCAGCAAAGAAGTTCTCGTCAGTAGGGTCCAGGAACTCATCCGTCTTTGCATCGGAGTTAATGTTGGTAGAGACGGTGGCGGACTTTTGGAGCATTTCGTCAGAAGCGAGAGTGGAGAGAATAGTCGGAGCGGCGGGAGCAGTGTTAGTCATTTCGATATCATCGCCTTCGTCCATTTCTGTGGAAGTAGGCTTTTGTGGCTGATTTTCGACCTTTGAAAAGAAAGGATGATAGACATTATGCTTACGTATGAACAGTCAAACATTAAACGATGCATGGAGTTTGTAGCAGGTTTTAACGGGATTGAGTGAAAACACATTTATGACTGACAATTTGAGATGGCAGTGCGTACTAGAGCATGGAGACCGTCGACTGCTACTTTAGAACCGCATTCCCCGACCAAGTGATTCTCAAACAGCTGGTTGTGGACCTTAGAGGAGGCTAGCACATCAACAAACTCGCCCACTTTTCCCTATTTTCCTATTAGCAGCTCCAAGTTTTTTGACTTCTACCTGATAAATCTGGCACAAGGAAGATCGCCTGTGAGCAACGAAAAAAAATAATTCGGAAACTTATGGTAGACTTGTAATAGTAAAATTCAATATCACTCCCAAAGATAGAAACAGTTTTTTGTAACAGGTCTTCGATCTTGAAGTGCATAAATCGGCACTATCATTTCTTCTCTTTTCCGCTTATGAGACCAATTTTCCCAGACAAGTCAGATCTAGGGACTCTTCTTATCTTACCTATTCGACTTTATTAGCAAAATTTTAATTGGAGATCTCCGACTGCTATCGAAAAGAATCAGTGAGCATTATTATTGATACTTAAGCACATACGCTATCAGCGCCATATTTAGAACACCTAATTTAATGGAAATGAATGCGAAAGATAGAGAAAAACAGGAAAAGAGATTAGTGTCGCATTTAAATTAATAAAATATCTCGGCTGCAATGATCAATTACCCTCTGAGTTCCTGGTGGCAAAACTGTCAATATTAAAGTCTGTAATCGTAACAGAGAGCCAGAGATTGGCTTCCTTAATTCCACTCTCTCGGGAAGAATCAGTCCTGCCTTCCACTGTTCTTCAAACTCGAAGAGGACAAACTTCATGCAAGTAGTGGCTCGCACGCCAGCACCCTGCTCTTCCTTTTATTGCATGTAATACCAGGTTCCGCAGCCACTTCGCGGGTCCGGACTTTCCCCATTAAACAAATTCAACTTCTGTGGCAAAATTATGAAATGTGGGACAAGTAAGGTTTTAGCGTGCAATGGGAAAGAACCGAATGAAGCCTCCGCTTGAAATTACACCATCATTTTTTGCAGTAGAAAGCCAGTGCTTAATGTTTTAAAATCCCTCCGCTTTTCCCGATTTGATTAAATGAGTTTCTGAAGTAGGGTTATGACCATAAGAAAATAAGGCAACCAGGAAGCAGCAAATTTTCGACGCGAAATCCCGACATCAGAAAAAATTGCATTGGTTCCTAGCTCTGGAAATAGTATCAATATCCCATTTTTGACATCGTAGCTGCCAAAAACAATGCTTCCAACATTATGTTGTTTGCATTTCTTACTCTCCACCGGAAACCGCCAAATAACTTTAAAGTCGGAAAAAACACTGAATTTCTTTTGTTTATGATAAGCCCTTAATCGAGAGTTACTTATGACATCCTTCCTGTTCATCTTTTCAAGGGTCGAGACAGCAGACATAACACCATAATAAAATTAATTCCAATATTATATCCGATTTCCCGAAGTGCAATCCTGAGGCGCACAAAAATAGAAGTCTGTTAACGAATAGAAAAACACTTAGCATTAAAAAAGCATCTAGACAAAGACAACTCTCCGCCTACCCTACGCGCAAGCGACCTTTAGCAAATCGGAATGGCAACCAGAATAAGTACTGCACTGACGGCAAGCAGGTCGACGCGACTACCTGAAAAAAGTAATGTGCGGAAAACACCTACAAAAGGGCGTTTGTGATAATACTGCGTAGATCAATGGGCTGTACATATTTACGCCGCTTTCAAAGTTTTTTTTTCCGCTAAAGCCAAGGTAGAGGGCAGCACGGTTAAATTTAGGACAGAGGACGGCACAAAAACCATCACAGTGATTAGGCTTATTAGCTGTAGCTAGACACCATTAAATGAAGTTAAAACATCAATTAGAAGGTAACAGACAAGCCAGTCTATTTCTTACTTTTAGGTTTTAAAATAGGCATGAAATGCAAAGTTTGGGTACTGGCACCTTTTAAAGGGCTACGAGGCTTTGGCGCTAATAAAGGTGTAGGTTCAAAGGGAGGCCGTACCAATATACTAACGCTGTCAGAAAAGAATTTTGGTTTTTTAACACGATACATTTCCCTACTGCATACATATTTCAATTCCTACGTTCGCATAGTGAGGTTAGACAAACACTGTCCAAGGATAAAGATAGGAAAGTGTGACTTCAAATTTCGTTAAAAGTGAAAAGGGAGCAATGAATATTCGAATGCAGCTATCAGTTGAGGTGCTCGCTGGGGCAGAACCTTAACAAAATGTGGAAAGGCATACAAAATGGTGCAGCAGACAACTTGAGTGCATTCGAATCAAGTGATTAAAAAATAACTAATTCGAGGTGAAAATAAACAAGCTAGACTATAAAAGAAGGTTCGAACAAGGCAATTTCCATTAGGGACAAGTAGCAACAATAAATTCACCATGACAAATTGTAAATTGAAACACTGATTAAAACGGAACTATAATGCAAAGAATATTTTTTTCAACTGGGATATCTACTGAGGCATTTGGAGGAACAAAACAATCCTAGTAAGCTATATACTCGCCACAAATATCCAGCTCACATACAGCACTATTCAATTACAATTATTTTAAATAACCACATATTTCAAAACTCTTCGATGGTCAAGGTCTGCTTTTAAAGTTCTTTTAATAACGATTTTTAACGCATGTGCAACATTAAACTGCCATCCAATTTATCACTCTCTAGTCCCTTGATAAGAGTTTGCGAAAAATGACATGTAATTTACGCCCAAGAACTAAACAGAAAGATCAGAATCGAAAAGGAAATCATTTTGCACTATGAACAATTATGTCATCTTTGTTACTTAAAATTAGCCAGTAGAAGCAATACACATTGTAATTTAGATGTTGGCAATGCACAAAAGGGATGTGTAAAAATAAGGTTAAGGCCTCTAACCACAGAACCAAACGACCGTGCTCCAGATGCCAACAGATTGTCACTTAATAGGCATGACAACTCAGTAAGACTTTAGAAATAGAAGTTACCTTAGCCCACCAACTAGCAAGGTAAGGAGCTATCTCTTCTTCTTCCTTCATTTCCTCATCATCAACCTCCACCTCTTCCTCATCAGTTTCCTCTTCCTCCGAGGAGCTAAGATCAATGTCTGAGATCACAGAATCACTGTCATCATCGTCACCGTTATTCTGTCGACGCTTTGTCAAATCCCGAGCCTGATCGTGCATGTTGGCCACTGCATCTCTCGCTTCCTTGTCATACTTCGCCCTCAAGCGTTGCATTTTCGCAAATTTGCCACCCGTCTTGTGTCGCAAGCTCGCTCGCTCCTTGGCGCGAAGCCGATCCGCCTCAAGCAGGCGTTCAGCGAAAGCCTGAGGGTTATTCTTACGCAGAAGGGCAATGTCCTTTTCAAACTCTTTCATGATGCGCCGCTTTGCGCGACGGTGATAGTTCTTGCTCTTAATCCGCTTTTGCAGCTTAGCTTTGCGAAGCAATGCCACCTCTCGCAACCGCTGCTTCATTTGCTCGGAGGCCTTACGACACATTTTATGAGCAAGTTTCAACTGCTCTTCAATTTCCTTATTGACAGTAGAAACACTAAAATAAACAAAAACAGCATTTATTTACGGCAAACGTCCTAGAAAATACCTGATACGCATGGCATCCTTTACTTACAAGTGCTAAAAATAAACATATGCCCAAAACAACGTAAGAATACTGAGCATAAACAGACCAGGGGAAATTTTTCAACTAAAATACATAATTATATAAAGGCACACACCTTTCAGATACCAAAGGCAGTAACGTGAGAAACTGGCATATTACGGGAGTATTATTGTAATGAATTCAGAAAGCAATACACCTAAACTCACGGCTGAGCTGTTTTTCTATACAAAACCTTGAAAAGTTTTCCTTGGAGAGACGTATCATCTTCTTTTAATGCCTCCAATGCCTTATGCTGCTTAGCTTCCCTAGCTTCATCTGAGGTAGGAAACTGAACGGCATGACTCTGAAGTGGAAAGATTAGCTGATCTGCCAAACGGTTCTGATGAACAGGACCCTTCCACAGATTGAGGCGTTCTCGATTTAAATTAAACTTAATTCTGCGGTTCTTTTTCTCGTCGCGTAAATCATCTGGGACATTGAGGGGAGTAGAATCATTCTGTAAGCGCTTTAACTGTTTGGACTGTCTTGATTTGTTACCCGACTTAAGTTTCAGTAAACCCCACGCATTTGCATCGGGTAATGCTGGAACATTCGCCTAAAAATAATTGATGGAATAAAATAAGCGAACTACCATGTGACCAACGGCGACAAGACGCGCGCCACTATGGGACCATTATAAACGTTTGCCAGGCATTGAAAATTTCCCTAAGATATGATTTGTCAACACAGGTCTCTCTCTATAAAAATGTGCATATAAAGGTCGTGAAGTTAGGGTGGCGATAGTTTATAAAAGGGTTAAAGGAAAGCCACTATTATTCGCCTGAATTTCCTTCTGAGTTTGTTATAAATAAAAACATACATGCTCATAGTGGTCAGCACATTCGCTAGAGTTAAAATGACACTTGCCATCTCTTGATACTAATATTACAAAGTTTTATTTCTCCTACCAATTCCCTCTTCGGTTTCTCCAGCATGTCTAAGCGACAAATCGGCTTATTGATCCTTTTTAAATCGTGCAATTTAGTCGGCTAAGGGCATAAATATAATTCCTGACCAATTTTTGCGGGCTTCGATTTAGGAATGGTTCATAATTATATCTATTATCTATTAATGTTTTTATTATGTGAGAGGCAGCACCAACCAGAACCAATATTTGAACTCCACATCAATTTCTGAGTAGTCATTACATGACATCCAAAAGTAAGTCCATTCAAAGTAGTCATACGCTGTAGCTCATACCCATGGTCATGCTACCATGATTTATTTGTATTTTGCGATAACAAAAAAGCCATGCATTAGTTAGTGCTGCAATCATTTTCAATGTGGTCAAAATCAGCACTGGTATTGCCCTTTATACCGCCAATGTAACATAATAGTAAGAGATTTATTTATGAGCCTAGGTTTATAATGGTAAATTAGGCTCAGGAACGTAAACATGTTTCATACACAGGTATCTTTAAAAAGGAAAAAAGAAGTACTTCTTGCTGTCTTTCACTTTTAGGGGCGTGATTCTGACGATCTATAATGAACATTTGTTTATGATGACATCTTGCATCTTTCACTGAGCAAGACTCTGCAAAATTTTTTGTAAAAATATTCACTAATTTTTATTTTAAAAGTGGTTCCACTGTTTCGTGAATTGCGATCTTATGCGATTATCTGTTATTGCGTACATATAGTTGGCATATTTTTTAATTAGACCGTCGCGATACCTGCTTACGCCTGATATTGTGTGCATACTTTTGCTTGTTTTTAATGTTTGAATTTTTGTAGGCAACGTTACTGACGAGCTGTATGAAATTTTTAAAATGCTAAGAATCAGATACAGCATTTCGCCATCCAGGAAACCAGTGAGGTGCGGTCTAGGCTACTACTCATAATTTTAATCCTTCCAAAAAGTTATTAGCAATGGTATTCAATGAAAGTGTACTTTATTTGCCCTCAGGAGGGTTAATGTTTCCTCTGGGACATGAGCTATTAATAATTCAAAACACATGCTGCCATAAAAAATCCCATGAATTCGCCTTGGCATTTTACCTTCTGATTTTTATCAAATGTTTGGTAAAAAACGTTGAGAAGGTCGCCGTTGAGTCCAAAGTTCTAATTGAGACATTGCTCATTTTAGAGTAGCTATACCTTGCGAAGAAAAGGTTGAGGACTGCCTCTTTGTCAAATACAACACACCTGTTAGAGTTGAAAGGAAAAGTTACCTCGAAGTAAGATTGTATATTGTAATTTCAAGTGAAGTACAACCTTTAGTGAATCCATTTTGCTTTTTTCGTAAACATTTAGGGATATGCACTCCCTTACTATTTTTCGAAAATTTCTGATATATGATGGGAAATCAGCATTAATAAGTTGAGGTGTTTTTGTACCAGGAATTTTGTAAAAGAAATTTACGTAGATTAAGTAAAGCTTAGCTGATCTCCATTCACTTTTATAATGCTCACCAAAATGCAGCGCACATCCAAAACTTCTAAATATTTTCAAACATCATGTTTCCCGAACTAGAATGAGCCGGAAACCAACGATCGCGTGCGTGCAGACTCTCCAAAAGTATCGGCATCAGATATCCCTGCAGACTTCTGTAAAATGATGATTTCCACAGACAAGCCAGCGGACGAAAAGACCATGAAGTTGCTCACGCAGGAGTTTCCGATGCGTGTCAAACGGGTGGGGAATGACGTGTACGCTTCCACAGTGCGGGAGACTCAGACCTCGCCCATGGAACTAGCTGGTCTCCTAAACGACCTTCGTATGACTCTCAAACAACGAGCGGCCAGAGCACGTCCCCTGTGCCATGTTCGTGAGGAAACACTCCACTGTCTTGCCAGAGAATTGCTTAGGCAGGTGAGCTGCGTGCTTTATCATCTAACGGCATAGTCCTAAATTTGAATTGGAAAAAAACGGGCTTACCTTTAAATATCCGTAAAAAAAGACAAATCCTTTGGTTAAATATGCAGGTGAGAAAGCGGCAGCCTCAATTTATGTCACTAGTCATTTTACAAACCGATATTTCTGACTTGAATGTATAACAAAGTTGCCTGACGAATGAACAACCATATAAAGCTTTGTAGACGTGCGTTCCACTTGATCGAATTTATAAATTAAGGTAATGCTATCCTGCTCACGCAATTTATAAGTTCTTGATATATCCATTCCCATAAGTTATTTTTTGTCTTGCCTATCTAGCTTATAATTGACTGTCCAGAGAGGGGCCTACTGTTCAAACAAGTTTTGGAGGAACATTACAAATACATCGAATCTTACAAAGTCCTTATGCAACACAATGATGCTTTCATGTGTCGGAAGAATCTCCAGGCTTTTCACACCAGAGGTACTCAACTTACAAAAGTAAGTGTTGCCGTGACTATGAATGAGTCTTTGCACGCTTTAATCACCTTTCCAAAAAATTATCCCAATTCTTCTTCACACTCACCTTTCAAATTTAGAAGGGTGGATGGTTGTTCCCCCATTATCGTCACGTAAAATCTATTCCTAAGGTTTCTTTAAGCAGTTCAGAGGGATGAGCTTAAATGGCGGCATGTTCAGTCTATAAAAGGGGTACCTGATTAAGTTTTTTAGGAATTTTCAGTATCTTACACGAAAGTTTCATGCGCCTACATATTTCTACTTAACAGTTACTTGCATATTTCTAAAAATATATCGAATTGGAATTCCTTTTGAAGTTGATTAATATCTGTAGCACTTATCTGTAATTCCTGATAAGAATGGAAAATAGCACCATCGTGGTATTGAAAGCAAATATTTTGTTTGGCAGTTGGATCTTTATCTATTCTATGAATTACTTCATCACTATGTCTGGGTTCTACCTCTGCCCCAGAATACCCTAAGCAGGCTTAATAATTGACACTAGTATCCCGTCTACCTGCCTTTTATCGCTCTTTAAAGCGACGAAAATAACTTCCGTTTTGAGCATCATAACATTACCAATTTAATTCACGAATCGATCATAAGTGGAGCATTGATGTTTTATAATAATAATCAGTATATGTGGTTTAGACGTTTTTAAAAAACACAGACTTTTAAATGCATAGCTCAAGAGCCATAGAGCTCAAAGCGTTTCAGATATTGCAAAACACCTATTCCTTAAAGTAAAGGAAACTTTCATTACTCTATCTGTCTAGGTACAGTACCTAGAGGACGAAATAGATGTCTTAAAACACCAGGCGAAGGCGCTGAAGGAGGCTGCGGATAGGCTAGAGAAGAAGTACCAGGAGGATAGAAGGAGCGCTGAAAGTCAAAGGCAAAATGAACTGCGCTATCTTCGTCAGCTGGGGGAACAACTCAAGGTTGCCATTCTAGTCGTTATTTTTAAATCGCTGCCTATGCCCTTCAGACACGAGGCGTCTCATTCCTTCTTTGTCAGTCTTCTTATTACCGCTTTAAATTAATTATTTTAACAATCCTATTCATTTTAAGAACATTTAGGCTGTATTTTTCATTCGAAAGAATTCGCTCAAGCACCCGAATATCATATCAGTTAGTGGTGTAGCAACTTCATAACTTCATGCTGTAGTTTCATATACGTCCCTACCTTTCACTTTAGTTTCTTTCGTTGCTTAACTATTTACCTCGATCCTAACTCAGACCTTCTACAAAGCCGATTTGCTACCGGAATTATAATCACCTTTCAACTAGTAACTTCCTTTTCTTAATCATAATCTCGTCAAACACTTCGCTTAATGTTTTTTTTCAATTGCTTACTTTGCGTCAAATTCGCAGAGTAATGAGCTAGCTTATATTGGTTTGGTGTTTAACTATGATGTGTCTTACCTTTGGCAAACAGTGATACGAAATAGTATGAACAAAGTAGGGCCATCGCTTTTCTTGTAAGGCGAGTGGTGGAAAGTTGGTTGCATTAAATGTACTAATGTGTAAACAAGTGGATTACCTTTTCTTTGGTGTAGCTGGGCGTCATCGTAAATGCGCGTGGCGATTGTCACCCACCCCTCTTAAAACAAATTCAAGCATGTTTAATCGCCCTTCAAGATAAAGTATTTTGTTTTATTTTAGGGCCAAGTTGAGGTCTTTCTGGCGGGGAGCAGTGAATAGTAACAAGTCCAAACACACTCTTTTGTAATCACATGCTGCGAAGGAAGCATATCGATATGTATTAAATGTAGTGTCTAAATAAACAATTGACCCTATTTATGCACCTGGGCATTATCATGTCATTGGAACACAACTATGAACAATTGTTCTTAGGCTAAGTTTATAGCCGTTGAACTTATTTTTGTGTCTAGCTCTAAGTGACCCGTGTCTATTTCTAACTTTTCTTCCGCCTCAACTCCAGATATGAGTTTCACCTAATTTCTAGCTGATAATTGATGTCTCCCCCTAATTAATATTTCTCCAAGCTGGTGGCCTTTGAGTGGGTTGTTACTGTGACCATTAGGCCCCTCCTTGCTTTTTTTATCGAGATAACTAAGTCGTTACATGCAATCAGGTAGTCTTGGTAAATGCATTAATGCAAGCTTTTGAAGTGGTCGGTAGATTTTATTCGTAAGGAATTCTGCTAACAATGAACATGTCCACGTTGGCGTATCATAAGTGTACGATACGTTTTGTGAGTTGTAAGCTGAATGTTATAAGCTTACACCGTCTTTAACGATTATCTGTCAAAATCTCTTCAAAAAAGTGAATTATTAAAGGGAGCTTTATCATCGGTACGACATGCATCAGCAAAAAAATATGAGAGGAGATCTTAGTTTCTTTCACTGACAGTCAAAAATTGAGGTGGAATTTAATGAGGTCGAGCAAGTAAACAGCTATCTCATTTTCAACGGGCTTTGAAATGCAAAAAATACATAAGCTGCAATCTCCGACTCATGTTCTGACACTAAATTTAACAAAATACCGGAGTTTGTATCATTACTTCCAAACATCTACTTACAAACGCCAGAAAATGGGCCTACTAATAAGCTCTCCCCTTTTGACGTGGTTTGTCAATGACTCGATGGATTTATGCTGTCACTGATAGACTAGCGTTCGAATGTAATTGTATCTTTAACGTTGATATACCTTAATGCTCTTCTTGATCTACGTTTGTTTTTTTTTCTTATTGAAGAAATGAGAAGAGTAGATACCATTTTTTGAACAAAACTTTTCTGTATCTGTCTTTTAACCCTCTTGGAAGTTGGTCCGACTGCATTTGTGATTCCCCTGAATGTGATGCACTGTTGTGGCAATCGAGCTGCCCTCGACGATTGAAAGAATCAGCTTGATACTTTGCTTTGTTGGAACAGGCGTCCTTCTCCTGCATAACTTTTACCATATCTTGAGCATCTTCAGTGTTCCTATTGTCTCTTGCCCCAAATCGACTATCAAGGCGGCATTTAATTGCATTGAAATCAACCCTAAGACATGTTGTGTCAGATAATACCCTTCCCTAAACAGGTTTGCTCATAAGCGGGACCGACCTAAATGGATACACACTCCTCTGATCTCGTTTCTCTTTTTTGTCCGGTTGTCACTTTGTATTGTCTACTAAACCACCCAGGCTCCTCTCTAGCTGTCGTAATGCATTTGCACTGTCATCTGTTCCCATATCAGTGCTTTTACCAGCTTTTTTTGTAAGCAGCCTTGATTTGATATAAACATCAGTGAGACTGTATCCGTCGCATGGAGAAAACCTGCGTAAAGCGTAGCTCACCTCTTTGGCACCAAAAGAAGGAAAAATGTCTGCAACCACACCTATTATTGGCGAAATGTGTAGTGTTGAGGTTACACAAACCACATGAACACGTTTTTATCGTTTATTGCACACGAATAAAGCCTTTTTTGCTTCTTACTCTTGCCCTTTAAACGTCAAAAAATCTGTGCTCCTACCGGCCAATCAGGAAGTAGTCTGCTTATAATTGGTAGGGGAGATTTTAAATAGCCACATTTCTGTCAGTGAACCACTCCATCCCATTATGGTCTCATCACGTTTCCTCTGCGTCGTCGGTATTTGGACCTTCCTCCACATCCACACAGTTTTGAGCGGAGTGCCGATTCGACGAGGTCTGTACAGGGAAGCCTTTGGCGACTGGATGGATGAGGTGGATGGGGAGGAGGGGGATACCCCCAAATTCGCTCGAATGGCCCGCATGCCCATTGATTTCTCCTTCAACAGTGACCTCGCGTTACTACGGCGGATGATTAACGAGAATAGACTACATGGGCACAAACTGTTGGCTTTTGGAAAGTGAGGCACCTACACAGGATAAACTGCTTTCCCCCATCCCCTATATTATCCGTACTCTCTTCCTTACGCCAGCACTTTAATGTGCCCTTGAACATGCAACACAACAACACTCCCTTGTGTCCTTCTATTGAATTATACTTATTTCTCGTCTTGCAGCTTTATTAACAACAGTTTCAACTCTTGGTCCAGTGCAAACAAACATATTGTTAAAAAGACGGTTGTTTTGTACGATTATATGCTTTGTGGGAGCATAAGCTCATATCTGACGGGCAGCCTTTTCCATCAATACGTTTCCTGTTTGTTTAGGTCGTCTATCTCTGCATCAGTTAACTGTCGTGAGACAAATCGAAAAAGAATGCCCAACAATACCACAGAGTCGCCATTTACACAATAAAATCGGTGGTGTGGTTCAAGGGTAGATGAAGTAATCTTAGTTCCCACGGAGCAGACACTGAGATTGGCATGTTTTAGGCAGTAGACGCATTTCTGTACCTCAAAATTCACTAAACTCATTTTAAAAGCCGCTGTGACAAAAAAGAAAATTGATAAAAATCTCATTATTTCTTCATGTACTTGTTAAAAAATTCCGAAATGAACCACCCCTTTATATCCCTGCGTAGTGGTAATTCCCCTACTCAAGCAATGCGGTGGTGCACTTGCCACGCTAGATCAAACAAAATAATCAAGTGAATTTATTCAGTTCTCGTTGCGTCCTTTAAAGTGTTTAATGAGCATACTTAAAAATAAACGCAAATAAATGTCATGACATCTTCCCTGCAGCAATTTCTCAAGAGAGTCGAGGTAAAACAGTGCTAAGTTTTAACATTTTTTGAGCTTATCCTTTATAATGCAAATTTCTCAACTCACGTAACTTTTTGGTCAAAGAGGCGCTAAGGTAATTCTGCAAATTTTTAAGAAAGGAAATTGGTGCTCCCACCCCTTGGAGTGGCCAACTGTTGTAGTAATAAAGCAAGTAGGCTTGATTTGCAAGAACAGTGTCAGCTAAAAAACTTTCTAGGCCCTATTTCCCTTGTAAATTAAATGTGGTTTAAATTTTTGTACTTAAATAATCCAACTTAAGCGATTTAGATGATTGTGTCTATGATAATTTAAACAGTCATTGTGATGGTCGTAACATACTTGAGTAAGCATACCTACCGACACTCCATAGCAGGGGCCATTATCTTCGGCGTTAGACAATAAATTACTGATGGAGCACTTCCGTTAGCAACGGATATTGTTACGACTTAATAGCAATGTTTGATTTTTTAAAACAAAACATTGTTATTGGTATACCGACATAAATAATTCCAGCTGACTGGGTTTGATGGCTTGTAATGCAATTAAATACCATTGCATTCATTTATATAGCAACGCGATGAAAAGCGCCCTGTCATCTATGAATACAATCCCAAAGGGCAAAACTTTTGCTTTTGTAGATTTAAAAGGCTTTAATGCGAAATTTTCCGGACATCCCAAAGCTCTGGGATCACTCAAATTAAAGGAATTCCCAGGGCAATCTTACCACTTTCACGGGCAAATGCTGTAATGTCAAACGAGGTTTTACTTAGACAGCATCGTTAATTAGCAGTGGTTCATTGTGCAAAAAATACTACAAATACTACTAAGGTAAAATGTTAAGTAATGCGAAATAATTAATTTCACTTCTTGAATTTAGCGGTCTTACTCCCCGTGGGTATGAGTGACCCCCTGAAATTTTGTCAAATTAATATTGTTTGATTCTTGCAAAATTTACGACTTATGACCTATCAGTCAGAGCACAGACGGCTGAGAGATCGTCAATGCACCCTTACGCTCTAGACTGCATTCGGACCAGTGACTCTGATAACCAAAAAAGGACCAATTGTAGTCACATAATGATAAAAGGCAAAAAAATACCGCTTTCGCAAAGCGCATTCAAACCTTACAGAGAATAAGGTAGGAACCCCTCGGCTTCCCGCTTTACCACCACACCACCCGGGGTTTTAAATATGGAAATGAAATCCAGGAAGGGCGTCTTAGCCTCGCCAAAAAGCAAAGGAACGTAAGCGACAGAAATCAAAATCTCCCAAAATAAAAGCAGTTTCGAGGGACCTGTTGGTCATTCGTAGGACATGGTTAGAAAAACTAGATTAAAAATGCTTTCCGAGACATTAACTTTGACTACAATTATGCTTGTTTTCAATTACAAATCGCTCCATAATTCTCTATCTTCGAAGAAAAGGCAAAATATGTAACTTACTATGAGATTGGTACAATAAAAAGTGGTTCAAAAAGTTGCCTTCGCACATATTGGCCCGATGCTCAAAAATGAGGCCACTTTGGGGTCGGAAAAGCCATTAGAAACTTGGAATCATCGACACCGTTGATCAGAGGATGCAATCTCCTTCAAGATCTGTAGATTATTAATCAGGTAAGCACGTGGTTTGCTGTATCAAAACCACGTGGGTAGCCGAAATGCCAAAAAATGAGGCTGAGAACCAAATGAACTCTGATGATTAAAAAACTGTTGAGTAAGGTACAAATCGAGTCCAGTGATGTCAATAAACTACATCTGAATTGTTTTGAGGCAGAAGCCCGAACAGGCTACTTGGCAGACAATCGGATGAGACCAGATTGGATCAAAACGCCATAATGGCATTGACAAGTAGTGATAAAGCCGTATACTTTTTACAAACCATAGATTTAGTGAGCAAATAGGAGACCATGATGCCCATCGCAAGAGCACCTCATAAGCAGAAGTGGTGCAATAAATAAAATAGTCGCACACGAAGGATTCACCACGGCAAAACCCAGAATCAAATCAAATAAGAAAAGTTCTGAACAGTTGGTTTATTCATATGTACCATTTATACAGAGCAACCTTACTTCCGACGTCCAGTTTTTTTCATTTTCTTCCGCCCATTACTTGCCGCATGAGGAGCTCTCTTTCTCTTCTTCCACAAAAAGTTCCTTGGATTCATTTTTAGAGCCTTCTTCAGAGTTACATTACCACTTAAAAGAGCGTAGGTTTATTATAACAGGCCTACAAATTTGTGGTCGATTCTGGTTTCAAGTCAACATTTCCCTCTTTATTCTACAAAAACGGGTCGCTAAATGAATTAACTTGCATTTTCGCCCATAAAATAATGCGACTGAGCAATATTAATCTCCTCAATACTAACTGTGTGTTCTCCCGCGTCCGTAGTTGTGCGTTTGGAGACAACATTAAGGTCATCAGCAATAAAGTTTGGCAGTGTAACATTTTCTAACTTCCTCATCAACTCATTATGATACTAAAATGGCGTTGCGGGAAATTGCTTATTACCTACAGCTTGCTTGACATTGCGAACTTCTTCTTTGAGCTTATTCTCATTTTCCAAGAGCGCTTTCGCGCGCCGCTCCTGTTTGCGTTTGCGAAATCCTGTCAAATAATCCCTAAAACTTAAAAGACATTCAATAAATTACTTGCGTTTTTGCTCGTCGAAAATAATGCACACCTTCTCGCGTCTACCCATGGTGGGCCGTGTGCACACGAGGTTAGAAGAGGCGCGCCTTCACCAAAGTTAAAGTAGCAAAGCCGTGAGTCTCGTTATAAGAATTGGCAAGCGCAATAACCCAATATAAGAGTTTTAGTCCGCAGTACCAAATCGGCTTAAACACAACCTTGCTTTTCAGAGATTTGTGATTTGGTCTAGGTAAAACATAATGATAATAGTGTCTCCGCATTTTGATTGGTCTGTTACCGCCTGCTTTGCGTGTGCTCAAGATGCAAGCCCTAAAGAAGGTTGTTTCTTTTCTTCGTAGATTATATTTGTTCAGACCACTAATCTCGCAGGTCTTGCCGTAGCGAAGGCCCCACATGCTGTAATTACCTCATTCTACTTTACTTACTCAGCTAGTCCTTGAAAGCGGCCTACAAACGCATTTTGGATATTGTGAAAATGATGCCTGAAACAGCTGCTTACCGAGTTCACACCGAAAAGGTCGTTAGCGAACGTTTGGCCTTAGTGGAAAAGGTTTCTTTTCGAAAATTTGTACCTAGTTCTAGACGCCGAATGTTTCTGATTTGGAAAAGAAAATCGATTGTGGCCAAATTGAAGAAGTAATAGTTCAGGTAGTGTTGTTACTTACTGCGTTGGTCTTTTGTAGTGATTTATGAGCATTCATTTTTTAGGCCAGAAACGAATACGAACTTGCAAAAAATATGCTGAAATGGAAACCATGGGAACCACTTGTTCAGGAAGCCCCGCCAAATCAGTGGAAATGGCCTATGTAAATTTTGCCAGTTTGCACTCTTGTTAAAGTTAATAAATTGCTGTAGAATCTTTAGAATACACTTTTGCTGCTGAATTTTTGCCTCAAGTATTCTAGGTGATCACGGACTTGCAATATCCCCCTAGCCTTTTCAACGGGTGGACAGAATATTTAGCTCAAAGCTTTTGTTTGCCCTCTTTTCCTTGAATTATGATTGCTTGGTTTTTCTAATTGTCTTATCCTGTGATTAATTCCTTCGGCATCTGTTTTATACCCTTCTTGGTTTTTTGCTACTATAGTATGGCGTTTATGGATTCCAATCTTAAGATACGTGACGGTATCCGTCATCTCTGCAATCCTAAAATCTGGCATTCGTGAGGAACATTTGAGTCTTTAATGCGCTTATTTGCTGTTCCTACAATTTACTGCTTTTGGGTAGCTCAGTAGCTTGTTTTGGCCAGATCGCTGTCTTGCTGTGTCCTCCTGCCGTTTCTCCCATGTACTGCGTTTGGCGCTTAAGTGAAGCACTTGATTTGGCGCGGTCTTTTCGGTGCGAAAACTGTTGCATTTGGTGCGCTAGCAGTTAAATTGTCTCCCCTAACCCACGAGTCTCAGCTGGCTGAATGCAGCTTCCTAGTCATGCAAGCTCCAGCGAGCTGGCTGCTAAGGTCGATCACGACGTATCAGCCCTTTGCACGATATCTAAAATCATGCTGTTTACTGCAACCGAAATGCACAAACTCAATCATCCTTTTGTAGACTAATGCCCGGATAGTGGTTTACTTTATGACATTCGGTGGTGCGGTGCCCTGCCATTGACAGCACGTATGGTGGTCATCATTTCTCTGGAATGTCGGGATATGAAGGTGATAGTACTCTAGCTAGCGCATGCTGAAAGTAGCAGTAAGAAAAATATCCCAGCTGCAGAAAAATCGTTGCTGTTATCAAGTAGAAGAGATCGGTTAATACTCTTCTCAGCTCTGATTTTAATAAATTAACTCATTAGAAGGTCAACCTGTGCTATTTTGTGTTACCATAAGCGACTGTGTGCGTTTTTCTAACCAAAAGATAAAATCAAGCTAATTTGTAAATGGCTCTCAAGTGGACACGTTTCTGCGTTCCTAATTGACAGGAGGAATTTTGTGTTAGTGCCCTATATTATGACTACTGATTGCAAATTAGCTACCATAGATCTCATGTGCTGTAGACAGGGTCCTAATAAGTACCATTTATCAACAATCTAGGTGGTTTTTTTCTACGCTTATTTGTGCGCATGCAAATGCAGAGGGGCATTGCATTGCTTTGGTTTATCTGTGGAAAATGTAGGCAGTGATAGGTTTGTTTGCTCTCAATGGTAATTCAGTATACACTCCCAAAAGAGCAACACAAAAATGTGTGTAGTAAATACATAATGACGCGTGGTCTCAGCATCCTCTTGCAGTAATAAAAAGAAACTCGCTTTTTGACTTGTTTGAACAAAAGAAATTTGGAGTTCTATTCAAATGCCTCAGTGACGACATTAAAAACAAGGGGTTTTTGAATATGCGACTCTTGTTGATTGCTTGGAGCAGAGACAGCAGAACGTATACCAGAGAAGATTTGTTTTACGCCTTTGCTAGGATGGTAAAGTAGAGGTACCATCTCACACAACCTTCCATATATCCTCAAGTGATTATTATCACCAAGTCTTGACATGGAACAATCACTTGCGAAATATTACAGGTGGTTTAGAAGGAAATTTGAGGTAGAAAAGAACAAGTATGACTAGAGGACGGTTTTATTGTAGGTTCTAGATCCAAAACGTTTCATGAATGTTGATTGGTTGAAAGAGAGAGATTACAAATGGAGTGAAGTGAACATTTGACAAAGTTGCATGCAGTAATTTGTTCTTTGTTTTGTGTTAAAGTCCGTACGAACTCACCATGCTGTCTTGTATGCTAAAATATTCTTCGATGTTTGATATTGGATCGGAGGTTGTGAAATATTCGAACCCTTCACGACCTCAATTCTAAAGTTGATGTTATTCAACCTGTAAAAAGCACTAACGAGATTCTCACATCTAATTATCGTGTTTGGATTAAGTTTGCAAGAATGGATAAAAATTGGCAAGAAGTTGTTTTTCTCCCTACAGTTAATGCTCATAAATCCATAAATAAAACAGTTGGTTTGCGGCAACCCAGCCGTTAAGATTGTTGGAGGCCTGAAAGTGAGCGTCAGGAACTTGAGAAACCTGAGTCGAAGCAAAGATGAAAGCGAATGACAGAGGTGAGTTGGAAGGGGGCATGAACACTGAGAGAATACAAATGAAGAAGGAGAGTTATGTAATGCAGGAAAAAAACCCAATGAGTTCGTTGGGTTTGGTCTAGAGGTGGTGTTTAGTGTCTTGACGATTAGCTGAGCTCCATGTGGTCCAGTAAATCGAAGCATTGTCGCTGTGGACGATAAAGATGACCTGGAAATGGGTGTGTAACTGGGCAGTGCTTCGATGAGTAATGACATAAGCATAGTACATTGGCAGAATGTGATTTGGCCTAAAGCAGACGCTTGATATGTTGACCTCAGTAGAACCGAGGTAGGGAGGTGAATCATTAAAATAAAGCATTTGGGTGGGAGACGTGAGGTCAACACAGAGCAAATGACGATACTGTGTAAAGGGGCTTTGTTATTAACTGATGTTTTGGGTGCAGATTTGGATAAATTATACTATGGAATGACAGGGAGAGACGTGACTTGCTGAGGGCATGAGCGTGTCTTACATTAAGCTGGCTGTGCCTCGGACACAAACATCGTGCAATAGGTGAGGGCTGTGAGAGGTTCTTTCGGTCATTACACTCAAAATTCCTAGGCCCCGCCTTTCATTAACCACTTTGTTTGTTCTGGTCCATGGTGCTGAATAGTCACTAATCGTTGATGCATACCTTCTTCTTCCTGTCCAGTTATTTGCTTTGTTAAGTTCCTACTCACACACTTACATGAAGGGAGGTGTGTATGTGTGTATGTCCAAGTGATTGGGACGTGAGGGATGTTTAAAGTCAGGAAAAGAAATATTTGCCCAGCGACAATTGCTTGCCTCAGCCTAGGTGCATCTGTGAAAGAATCCTTCAGTTTGCAGCCTTTTATGTGGTAAAATATGGAGGAAACTAACAAGGAGGATCTCGCTGGTCATCATGGTCGTGACAAATGGTGGTGGATAACAACCTTATTGCCTGACCCAGACTTCTCCCTTCAAATGACCATTCGGAATAGAATTTGCATGCAATGCTGTTCGTTGTCTGATTTTAGCATAAAATCTTGAACTTCAGTAGATATATGCTTCGAAGGATTAGTAAATGCTTGCATTACCATTGAAATTAGCACCTTCTTCTGAAATAATCTCCTGTAAACTGAAATAAACGGGTAACAAAAATGAGGCTAGAATGCAGGTGGCTGCGGCTAGGTTTGTTAGGCTTCTGGAGATAAAGGCCTGTATTTTAGTTTCTTTATCTGATACCATACCAACTCGCTTATTTACCTTAATAAAATGAAATTTTGCCTGGACTAGATTGAATTTCAGAATTTGATTTCGGCAACCGTAATGGACACCCGTGCCTTGTACATGTGTCAAGTTCCTGACTTCCTAATTGCGGCCGCTATTGCATATGAATGTGAAATAATACTTAAGCAAATTCCCGTCACAAACAGAATGGCTGAAGTTAAAACACCAAAGTGGATCTGGAATACTTTGGGTACGAGAACATCAAAATTTCTTTAGTTGTCAGTTAGTAGTTAAAGTAGCCAAAACGTAGTGATGACAACTGTTTTCATTGGAAGATCAAATCCTCAATCTTCCTTTGAGACTCCGGTGGCGAAAATGTCAGATGGGTTCGTGACTTTCAGATTGCAAAGGAAAGCAAAACATTTGCTGATAAATGTTAGTATGCTATAATAAAAAGTTACACTTTTAACTGCCCTTTAAGGATCCGCGAATGAAAATTTAGTCCCGCTCATAGCTAGATAAAAAATCCCTTATATTTAGTTGTAACTTTGAAATTAGTGTGGAAAAGTATGACACGAATAGGCTGGGTATATTTTTCTATGTCAAAAGGAATAAGTACAAATCGCTGGCCTATTTTCTGTGGGGCGAACTGGTCCCTAATAAGGGATTTTAGATCAAAATGTAAAGAGGGTTATTAGGGCTAGAAAGCGTAATGGAGGAACTAAAATTCAGAAAGAGAATGAGCTGGAGTCACTAAAATTAATCCTTGTGGAAATGTTTGTTCACTTTGAGAACCAAAGCGAAAGAATGACAGTTGGGAAGGTTGATGAAGGATTGAATTTGAGTGATGGATCTGCCCTTATTGCGAATCACAAAGGCTCTAATTTAAGGGACGCACCCGTTGTTATCAACAACTATCCGTCTGAGATCTCAAAGTTTCATTCTGTTTGCATTTTAGTAATACGCTGAGCGTTTGTTTCACACCAGGCTGGGTGTGTTTATGAAGGCTAGAAAAAATAGTTGCTGAGATCACCTAAATCTACAAAAAAACATTTCCATTTTAACGTCCTATGTGCTTTTGTTCAGAATTTGAGTTCCTAGACATTCTAGAACATTCTAGTTTTCTTCAATGGCCTACTAGTTTAAGACCCTTGAAAAAGATATAAGCACGTGAGAATGGTGACCACCTTGCAACTCCGACATTCCATGCAGCAGGCTCTTGCCCACGCGCTGTACTACTACTGCGCTCATATTATCAGCATCAAATCCTTCCGTATTAGAGTCCCATCTCCCGGCTACTCTAGTTGAGATCTTGACGGTGCCCGTGCGTATACATATCCATCTACGTTCATAACAAATACACAATTTACAAAAGGAAAACTTGAGTTAGTTATCCTCTTGGACCCTTATTGTTACGTCTTCACAATCATTCCTGCTTTTCAGTAGTACCCACAAACCCTTAGGATCAAAAACTTGTAAATATGGCTGAACTGACCTATATTAGTCAGTGGTGGCTTGGAGCCCATCTTAAATTTCCTTTTGGATTGATTGTACCTTTTCGTGCACTTGTTAGGCATCCCACCCTTTGGCTGAGTGTTCATGTTAATGATTCTTTTGTTGTAAGTTGAGAACCACCACGGCTAAGGTTGTCTTTGGTTGACGTACAGCTAGCACCACTCAAATTTTGGAGTGTCTTATCTCCGTATTTACTACTTCTGCATGTAAGCTCTCCAACAAAAGGAATTCTACTTGTTTCCACCCACTTTTGCACACTCACACACTATGCTACTGTTGTCTGTAATTTTGATTTACAGTGTGTAGAATGGACGGACCAACTACGCGTAGGCTAGCAATTGTTACAAAATAATTTTGAAAATGCTTTAGAGAACCCTGTAACTCATAACTCTAAAACGCTGCATGGAACTTCAAAAGGAAAAGGAATACAATACTAGGCTAATGCCAAACTGTTCCTTCAGCAGCAGTTGCACTTCCGACAAAAACCCTCCCTTTTTGTTAATGGAACCAAAAAGTACGAATGTCGATGGGAAAATTGCAACGCAAGGTCAAACTGCGATTATCTGGAAAAAAATAATGCAGCTTTTTAGCCAAAATGGTCATGGAAATAGAGGCAGCTACAAATTGGTGAATGCCCTTTTCAGTCTCAAAATTGTTTATCCACTTATTTCTACATCGACAATGGTCAACTAATATACAAAAGCAATTGAAACTTCCTATGTAAAGGAGCGAATTCCATAAAATTTTCCTTGTGTGCTCTCGTCGACTATGTCCCCTCTACCTTCTAGCTAATACTGCTCAGTGGTGTCACTGTCAAGAAACAAGTAAAGACATCATTTTATTTTGTGCCGCCAATTTCCTAAAAAGGGAAACCTTAAATCAGTAAATAAGTTGTGATATTTTGTTTATTATCATATTTTCGCTTTAAAAACTCGTCGTTATTGCATTTTTTTCCATTTCGAGTGGGGGATAAAGTAAGTGGGGCTTTTTAATGGTATCGGATAAAAACTTTGCTAGGAGTCAGTATGCACAATCATGTTTACACAAGTATCTATAACTGGTTTTGACATTGCTTTGAGGTACAAACTCGATGGTGGACTTAAATAGATGAGTTAAGACAGCTAATTCACTGTGACTAAAAGTGGAAGTGATACGACCGAGGTTCATATTACGTGATCTACAAGAGATTTACTAGGAATGATTTCCGGCACTACCGGTTTTTTATTGGAACTTTTATATAATCTACCTATCCAGTCCGTATGCTTACCCCCGCTCGAAGAAGTAGAGATTTGATTCTGTACTACTTAATAATGTGGAGCTTAAAATGTTGCTATTCAGCTTAATAACATTAAAACAAACGTTTAGTGTTAGCTTTACAATAATAAACTACGAGTTGAAGGCGAATTTTTGAGTGTAATGGAATTGGGCAAACACTTAATCAGAAAAAAATTTGATCCAAAATTCACCTTCAGCTTTCCCACAACCCCTTAATCTTCTCTTCGCTGTTTTCACAAATAAATCCCAAAGTGTGTCCGTAATGACAGGGGATGTATTTGGGGGACAGGAAAGCTCCAAATACATCGCATTTGTTTCAGATTGTAAATTTTTTTTTGTGTAGAGGCAATTTTATCTCCCGACATGAAGCACCTGGCACATAACTTTAGCGCACGATGGCCATCATGTGACAGAATGCAATTTCCATGGAGGTTTTGCAACGATGGGTGCCTCAGAATGGCGATTTAGATCCAAGTTGTAAAAAGGGTCATTTTTTTCAGATAGTTGTACTCCCATGACATGTTCACCCCCACTCACTAAATCAGTCCTCCTCCCCACTCTTTTTACTTTTATAAAATTAAACATTTCCCCAGGTTTTTTGGAAAATGGCAATCTTTAGTGCCCTACTTAATTATTTCAAAAGCTGTACTTATCAGAAAAATTTTCAAAGGTTTTACATTAGTTCTGTTTGGTCATATTAAGTGATCTGCTAGAGCTGTGAGCGGCTCATAAAAAAACGCAATAATCCGTTTTATGGCCAGCTATAAACGTAGTGCAATTAAAGAGCAGGATTGTTCCTGCCTTTGAAAAATGCAATTTCGGTACCATTAAACTACATTTTAGCTGTCATGTTAATATCTGCAAAGTAAGTTGGAATGTGACCTGACTTTGTTGATTATTTAATTGTTTTAAATCTCATGGATTTGTAGTGAGGCTGATCAAGGTGCATGCTTGTAAGGGGAGTACAGTCAGCCCTCAGTTACAAGTGCTAATGGGATTAGGGTTAGGGTGCATTAAATAATTATATTTCGTAAGGTATAAATGCTCTAAAAACATGCTGATACGATCACAGTGCCAAAAACGCCATTAGGTGACAAAAGGCGTTACATTTAATGAGGAATTTGCCAGAATCCCTGCTTGAGCGTTTCGAGGTGCAATGCAACAGCTTATTTTTTTACTCCAACACCAGTTGCAATTACCAGTTTGTGAACGGATTCTATTTTTTCAGTCTTCACGATCGCTTTAAATTATTTTTATTAGTAAAGTCTCCTTTTCTGTCACTTGAACAGTAATAAAAGACGTCCCATACTTTAACCGCAAGACGTGGTGGAAAACAACACATACGTAGATGATTTTACTATCAAAAATATTTCAATGTATATGATAGGACTTGAAAAGGTAAAGGTGGGTATTTACAATATTTCAATTGTTGGTGTTTGCTTTTTATCCCTCGGTTTTGGCAATGGGTCACTTAAAGGGGCTCTGCCATTGTACCTCCATCGAGTGGCCCTGCCTCTGAGCCATGCCTGTAGCCCAGCCCTACTATACGTCGGCGGTGCATTTTCGGCTGGAGTATTATCTATTCCTTTGTCTTCAGAGAATCCTCAAGGCGCTACATATTTATATTTTAGTGGTGTTATATTCCGACAAATTGATTAAAATAATAATATTCCAACACGGTGATTTAAACATAATTCCAAAATGAGAGTTAATAGGCATTGTTGGGAGAAGCAATAAATTATCCTGATGATTCTCAAGCCGGATTAGTCAACGGCCAGATGGGCGAGATCTTACTATATAGTCAAAAAAGTAAAAAAGTAGCCATGAACACATGGAATCTCCAAAAGCTTTCATTGATAGCATCAGATATTAACTAACCTCAACTATTATCGTGCTATTCGCGAAATCAGGTTAAAAGCAAACCGCTAATTCCCGAGATCTTTTTTTAAAGTTGGTTTTATTGCGGTGGAGGTAATTAATATCGTCGGCTCTTGCCAGTTTTATTGTTGGGGATCATGAAGTAGAAAAGTGTTTTTTAAATGCTACTGTGAATACAATAGATGCATCTGATACAAAAACGTGAAATGCATTCCTACACCTATTCCATTTCATCTAACTAAATAATTATTCATTTCACAGTTTATTATTCACCATCAATCCAAATGTGCAAGCTTAGTTACGTAGAGCCTGTCTTCTTATCTTGTAAGCATTTTAAAAAGGGCTGATTTTTGAAATGAGGTGAAAAGCACTCTTTTAATATGATTAAATTAAAAATTCATTTAAAAATATTGCAAAGTTAGTTTTTCGCTTCCTCTTTAGGTAACTAAAACACTCAAGAAATCAGAGATGTGCGAAGATGGTGGATCCTGCCTCTCTGTGCGGTAGTCGATATCGTGGAGAACGAACATGAATATTTGAAGTAAGGAAGTAATTATGCATAACCTCCTATCATCCTTCATAATAATAGTCGGCGTGGTCTAAGGACCACTATGGCTGTATAAATCCAAGACCTTACTTCGGGCTACCTTATGGTCCAAGTGTGAAAGCAGATACAAGGAAAGTAAGTTAACCGCTTTCTCGGCTTATTAATCAAACTCTTCTTCTCGAAAACGTTTTCCTTCTTTAATAAACTTAAAGAACAGCCACATTTGATAGGACATAAGTAAGGAAAAAACTGCCACAACTCTGGTTAGCATAAGAAAGCTTATAAATCCAGGTGTTTTTGGTATTGTCTGGGGCAAGAATAATCAACACCTTTCCACTTCAACAAGTATTCTTACATGAGAGGCAGCTTTTCAATTGCAAAACTTCAGTCAGATGGAAGGGAGAAGTGAGAGAGTGGTGACTGTGAACATTCACGGTTGTGAATTATTGAAACACACTGCAACAGCTATAGCGAAAGCAAGGAAAAGTTGCATACTGTCATTCTGATCGGTGTAATGTAAAACTACTAGCGAGTTGAAAAAGGGATCAGCTTGAATACTGCCCTGCTTCAACTGACCCTAAATAAAATACATCTAAAATGAAAGAATTTTTATGACAAGTAGTAAGGAAAAGTTAATATGTGTTAATTAGTTCGTGGAATAAATGCACCACCAATGGTTTCTAACACCTCGTCTCACATTAAAAAGTCAAAATAGTTTAATTAAAAGAATGCATCTCTATCCTTTATTCATTGTGTAGCATCTACGCAAGATCACGAATTCTTCACAAAGTACAGAGAATAAATTTGCGGGATGGAAACGCGAACATTCGTAACGGAAGAATTCTTTTCTGGAGACATCTCCTAAAAAGGGGCAAGAGGAGGGGAAGACTTCAAATTGCTGGGTGTGGCAGGAAGTGCGAAATTGACTAATAAAAAACCTCAATCTAATAGTGTTGCGTTAAAAATAGTTCTTGCAAAACGTTAATAAATAACCATTTGAGATAGTGGCTTTTTGGGAAGAGAGGTACTTTAATGTCCAGAAAAACAAACGCAAACACATTTACAAGTTCGTTTTCTTAAATTGCATGTGTATCGCACGTTTCAAAACGTAAAATTGAATTATTTTTGACAAATCTATAAGGAAAATTAAGATTCTAAGACTTTTGACAATGGTTAATCCAATTCCAGGTGTCTAATTCAACGTGCACGAGCTTCTCTGCATACCGGCCTACAACTACTTTACAGTGAAGCCTAACTAAATGCTAAAAACTCTTTGATACATTTGATTTTGTTGAACTAATTAGCTTTTCAATCTAGCAATCTTTCGCAACTAGAAGTGAGCTTTTTACTTTCACTTCTAAGCAACGTTTTTCCCTTAAGAATTGGCCCCAGTCACCTTCGATTCCATCTTACTTTTGTTTTCAACTATCTTGCCTAATTTGCATGTGATCTTATGATTGACTCTTTGATGACAAAAAAGAGCGGCAGCACTTGGACCGTGAAAATGATAAGGCTAGTGAGAATGAGCATGAGACTATATCTTCATTCCTTTCTCCCCCCCCCGCCCCACTCATAAAGTTTGATATAGGTCATTCCCAAAAGTAGGTTTTTGATATCGGGTATGGCATCTTACACAGTATAACTTTTCAAGAATAAAAGTAAAAAAATAATCTTCTCAATGCTTTACTAATCCTAGTGGTTTATCGAACAAATATCTCTTGTATACATCAAAATTGCATTTTCGTAATTGCTATTTAGCCCTCAGTAAACGCATACCTCATGAAAATTTACTTAATCTTGCTATGACTTCCACCCATCAGACGACGTAGATGTCAACAACTTGATTCCTTGCCCATGTTGGATATCGGCATGCAGTGCTCTCTAGGATGCGGTTTGGACGATAGTTCTGCCCATGTATACCGCACATCGCATACCTCACCTTCTCGAAATACCTTCAAATTTGACAAGAAGATAGCTTCTGTAGATCTCAAACCGAATTTAACACCATTCTTTCCCATCCTTTAGGTCCTGTTCATATTTTATAAAGTGAGGGTGGATTCAACGGAAGGTAGAACAGTGAAAAGCACAACAAAGAAAATCGACGAAAGACTGACGTATATCTATGCTACGCTGAGCGTATGAATGAATAATCATCCACATTTTTCAGTTCTCTACAGGTTCTAGTTAGCCTCCACGGTGAGGTATTCGGGCAACTGCAAGTACCTTCTTGGTCACCTGGTCATTGCAATTTGGGTATTTAATGTCGAACGCAGGAGTCATGCTGTGGTCGTTAATCCAAGTAATGCTGGTAAGTGTAATAAAAAAGCCATTTTGTTACCATATTCGACTGCATTGGCACACATTAGCCGCAGGTCTTATCAAATCTGCGAATTGTGAAGGGAATCGACATTCATTTTTAATTTGGTTCTACAGGAGTCCCGAAAAAAATAAACTGCGACAGAATTATCCTCTCAGAGACGGTAATATAGATACGTAGAAAAATTTACAGACCATAAAATTGTGTGAATTAATCCACTTATTTAATTCTCACTCATAAAGGTGTATATGTGGCATCATAATGTGGGCTCAAAATTACTTTTTACTTTTAAAAAGGCCAGAATTGTAAGAAATGCAAGGTATTAATGTGAGCTGAGTAAGGAATACAGGCGGACGAATTTAAACACTGCCGGGAATTTGAATAACACGAAAAATCGCTTAGTCATAAAATTCAAAAGATGGCAAAATAGTTATCACTTAAGAAAAGAGAAGAAAATAATGATATAAAATTGTTTTAGCAATTTGTTGATTAAAACAATGTGATTAGAACTAGACCAACTTTCAGATTTTTTAAAATATTTGGGAGACAACGGATGGAATCCATTAAAACCTGTAGAGAACCAAAAATAATACCAATTATTGTCCAAAGAATGGATGTACGCTAGTGTAGCGTCCCGGGACTCCCTGAAGACGAAAGAAGACACAATACTCGGGCAGAATATATAT
>NW_020170398.1:96186-97992 GCF_000524195.1 Echinococcus granulosus
TTTGTAGCGTCCCGGGACTCCCTGAAGACGAAGGAAGACACAATACTCGGGCAGAATATATATTCAGCACGGAGAAGGTGTCTGGGCTATTGGCATGGCCCAAAAGGCCAGCCCACCCAGTGAGGTACAAGGGGGCTAATTCGAAGCACAAAAGTGGCGCCTCACCAGAACCGAGGGACAAACCACTATCGTATTACACTAGTCTACTATCGGTACTTATCTTGAATTCTCCTTCATTTAGTAAAATTTTGGGTGAACCTGGTGGATGTTTATGAAGCCTGCCTGCTGTAGAAACAGGGTTGAACCTGGTTTCCAAGCTAGAGAAGCAGTTTTCTCATCAAATATGTAGTAAGGGATTTTGAGAAGGTGAGGTACAAGATGTGCAGTATGCAGAAGTAGAATGTTGTCTTTGTATAAATAATGCAGTGTGAGCGCAGCACATTGGTGAAAACGCTTTATTCTTCATCGCAAAAATTCTTAAATGGCTTTCAAACTAGCCAATCAACAGCCTGAGTGAGTGAAAAAAGCAGTTATTGTGCATCAGAATCCACTGCAATGTCCTTGTGTGACTAGCAAAGGGGAATAGTTTAATGAAAGTATATTATGTCCCAAGAGGCTTCCTGCTGTTGCTTGATTTTTATTGTAAAACCATGCAGACTTACTTGTTCGTCTTGGATTAAACTCCAACAGGACTCAAACGCAACCATTGCCTTATTTTTGCAAGAATACACCAATTATTTAATGATTTATCCTTTAATCCCCTCTCTCAGACTCCTAACCATGGCTGTAAAGCTTAATGTCAGCTAAATCGACAAAAAATTGTATGCTGAATGCAGCCGAAGGCCTGGATTCGCCCATGGCTGATGGGAACCAATGATAAATTGCGTGGTCCAAGACGAAAAATTTGCCTGTTGAGCAAACATTATATTAAGACAGGGCCACGCTATTTCTCCCCAGGTTCCTCATTCCCTCCAAGAATGTATTTGTAGTTTACATGGATGTACTTTTGCTCTAAAAGTATATTTTAATAAAATTTAATTAAAGTACATTTAAAAATGCGTTTACTAACTTAAAATAATTTAAATCCGTTTGCTTCTCTGGCACAAATTTACGCTTCTTAAATAAGTTCGACTTCTGTTGAAGTTATCCTTTAGCGGAATAAGCCGGGTTCATTAAATGACCGCCAAACGCGATGTCGTTCTGCATTCCTCTTTTCTACAAACATCATACTCACAGAGCATAATTTCGACGGTACTAAAAGCTCCAAAACCATCCACTTTATTAATTAGTGCGTTTCCATGGTTAATAATTTGTTTTGTCAAGCTGAGTTTCTTAGGTTTCCTGTGATTTCATCCCTCGACAGTAAGATAGGGGAGCAAATAAGTGGGAAGTGCAGTTTTGATAATTTTATTGGGGTTTGATTAGGGCAATACTTATCTGAGTTTATGTTAAAGGGAGAAAAGGATATTTGATTAAATTTATTAAAATACCATTCAAATAAGACCAAGTTCTAGTGCGGTTCGATTTAGTGCCTAGCTTAGTGCCTGTAAAGACCCGTAAATATAAACAATTGCTTATATTACATACATATCTTGTAAAGCATGGTTAGGAGCCAGTCTAGCACTGAAATTCTTGATTATGCTCTCTCCTAATTTAATATTATTTTCGAACCTATTCCCATACCAAATTAGCATGATAGGCATAATTGTGGGCGGAGTTTGCCTTAGTCCGAAAGATGCTAAGGCTAGATTTTAGCAAATTTGCGGCATAGCACTTCAAAAAGGCGAGATACATGAAGAGGATTGT
>NW_020170398.1:98092-99127 GCF_000524195.1 Echinococcus granulosus
GCATTAAGAGGGCGTGACATCCAGAAACGGTCTCAGTGAGTAATGTAAATCTAGTGATGAATTACTCCATTCCTGATTTATTGTGCTGGGAAGGACTGTCGACTCCCCAACCCAAAGAATTACCAACCGATGTTGATAACAACATTCCACGTTAACTTATCAACAACAACTCATGGTCACGAACAAATATTTAAAGTGAGCTGGAAAACATGCCATTGACACGCCTGTTAACTGGGAAGGGAACGTTATGACATCTAAGGGGCTAAACAAATAGCTGCCATTCACACCCATCAACATATGACACACAATAAGCCTTGACAACCAACACCTACGTTGCACCTCCACGCTGTGCATTTCAGATTACTTACTGATCCACTGACTGAACCCTGATGGGAAGGAGTCTTAGCATTGCAACGTCAAGTGAGTGGACACACCTCGTCTTTCCCAAAGAGCACGCCTATACACACTTCACATGCCTGCCTTGTGTGGTGCACCACAATCTCTACTATTCACTGTTCACTGTTCACTGTTTGCCATCAATCCTTCCCTCCTCGAAGGTCAAACAGCGATTGCAGTCGACATCTCGCTGTCCACCATAACTAGAAGTTGTGCACGAACACTCTTTCCTGATACACAACCAAGACGAGGTGAATCAATGCGATGAGACTCACACTTTTATTCTTGCAAAGTAATGCCGTGAAAAATGTTATCACTTACATAAAAAACTGACTCTAGGAAGGATCTCACATCACAGATTGTGATGGGTGGATGGATGGATGGATGGATGGACGGACGGACGGATGGACGGAATCGGGATGAATGTGAGTTGGATGTGTTAGCTCCCTCTCAATCACATCCTAATGCTCCATTTCACAGACACTGGTATGATCGCATGCAAAAAGAATGGAGAGTTGGAGAAAGGTGATGATGAGGCGTAGATTGTTAGGTTAGTCGCTTCTAGAGACAAACCAATGCGTTAACGCAGAATTCACAGCTAGTTCTTGTCTTGTTGGCAATGGGGAACAGGTCACGGAT
>NW_020170398.1:99227-103515 GCF_000524195.1 Echinococcus granulosus
AATGCGTGTGATTTTTTTTATCGAATAGGTTATCTTGAGAAGCTGTCTCTATGCTTCAGTTTCCTAAAAACCTACAAAATTTCCCCTATTAATTTCTCTAGTTGTTGTTTTCTTAAAAAGGTGCATTAAAGTAACTCTGATAGATCACTTTGCCTTTGCTCTATCGTTCACTTAAGAGTTATGTGAATTTATTTTTAGTCACACCCTTGTTTAAATGAAAACAACGACTCCTTTTAACAAATTGAATTTTCCTTATTAAATTGAAAATGTTTAAAAGGATTTGTCTGTCTAGTTGTTATCTTATTTGAGTAAAGATGAATCTTTGAACGAAGTCTTGAGATCTTATTTTTTTATTTCCCTTTACTCGCATTCTGTGGCCGTGTTTGGACTCTTCCAACCTTTTAATAAAAATATTAGATATATGTGAATCCTGTAAGACAGAAATAAAAGAGGGTATGTTCTCTCTTGACACACCTAAATGTTACTCCTATTAATTCTGTTTTATAATTTAGCTTTAATTGCAAATCCACCGTCACGTTTAGTCCTCCATTTATACATCTTGCTCTGCTTACGTTGGCACGTTTAACGAAGTTGCTGTCTTGAAACCCGAGGAAAACTTAACACAACTTGCAAAAATCATTGTCTAAGTTTTTTGTTTAAGGCAACCACATTTTGCGATCAAAGTTGTTGGACGGAATAAGTCGCCATAGAAATGGACTTCGTTACCTAATTTATTGGCGATTCCATTAACTTGAATCCACAAAATCTGCGTGGACCACCTTTGTGATTGACATATACACCGGAATACATCAACTAGTTCTTATAAAGTCAAAAAGACCTATTTTTTAAAAAAATCCATGGTTTAATGCATACACGCTTACATTAGGCAAAAATACTCGTAAATTTACTTTAATTTATTGGGGTGTATTTATCAATGTTCCTAAATTTGTTCTACTTCTCCCCGTTATGCTGGAGCTGATATTAACAGCTGCACTTTATTTTTTCGCATTGTGAAAGATAATATTCTGCCCAAATTAAAACAACTCAACCAGTTGTGGACCTTTTCATGCAAAAAACGTATTGAATTCTTGGAGAATTTTTATGAATTCTATACATAATCCCCATCACATCAGACAATTGAGAGTTGGCGGTAATCGGAGACTCAGAGGGTCCAAATTAGCCACTCAACCCATCTGATTATGAATGTCTTATCTTCCTCGGGAACAATAAACCAGAATGAAATTGTATTGTGGACATAAAACATAACAAAGTTTTGGGACAGAACTGGACGATCCACTGTAGCACTGCTGAGCTTTGGACAGACAATGATTTCTACCTCGGTCCTTCTCTCCTCCAACCTCATACTAATTTAATTGCTGCTAGAACCAAAGTCTTAAATGTTATTAGCTAAAATTGCTTTCCCTTAAGAAGCAAAAAGTCCGAAAAATTGCAACAACAGATCTGTTGCATTTTATTGCAAGTAGAAGACAGGAGAAAACGAAAAAACTTTATCTTGTTGTCTTTGGTGTCTGACTGCCTGTAAAATCACTTTTTCCGGACAAAATAGAATTCGTGGAAAAATTGGTTCCTGCTTCCATCAAAATCTCCTATTGACTTGCTTCTCTGGTTTCCTGTTTCTACCGACGTCTCGCCACAACACCCGGCGAGAGTAAATCCAGCTTCCAACAGTTTATCAAACGCCATCTCGAGGGTGTTGTGTGTAAGATAGTACCGATTCGAGTAGCGGTTATCCTCAGGTCCACAATCAGGCGCTCGACTTTCGTTCAAGGTCTCACCAAAGGCCTCTCGGCACACCGAACTCTTACCGGAGACGAGAATACGTGTAATTCTTCGAAATCGAACGTCTACCAAAGTGTCTCGACCATTGGGGATCTGCGCCCTGTAGCTCAGGGTAATAGTACACGGTGCGTTCCGTTTAGTATCTTGAATCGCTGCAATTAGATTGGGTAACTCGTAGAACTCTGCCTCAATTCGAAGGCGCTTCAATGTTGTGGTTGATTCAGGGAGGACAACGCTCTTTGGATCGCGTAGATAGTCCAAAATGTAGGAAAAAATTTCTCCGTTTCTGTCGATAAATATACGACCGCTTTTATCTAAGGGTAGAGTGCAGGGAGACTCACTGAACCACTTGGTGAGCTTCGAGCCTCGAACTGTGGTCAAAGTACTCAACTGTGTGGTATAGAAGCATCCGCCGACATTTAAATCAACCACTTTCGCTGACATTCTGCTGTGATATTGAGAATGCAGTCGCCCTAATCCTTAGGCAGATGGAGTTGCGATGTCATTGGGTAGTGATTCAACCAATCAGGTTCTCTTCTCAATGCTTCCGAGGCAGGAATAGTGGAAAATCTGGGAAAAGTAGACTTTTAGAGGATCAAAATCGGTGGGGTCATTTCACTCAAACGGTGTTAAAAGTTGACAGTTGTCTTACCTATTAATAAGATTTCATAAAATAACATTAACCTCATAGCTAATTTAAGTACTCATTTTCGTAGTGAAGCCTAGAAATTAATGGACGATTATACTTATGCTGTACAAAGGATAAGGTATACTCTCATTAATACTGTGGTGTTAGATAACTTGTTTATAAATAAAATGATTTGATAGGTTTCCTACATCGATGAAGAATCGTCTAATTTACGGGAGATGCTTGCGCTTCCAGAAGTGTCCTGTGCATGAGACAAATGTAAAATGAATGCTATGTGTGGGACTTCACTTCCTTCCCAGGGGTTTTTGTCCGTATTTAAGCAACTTGAAAAAACTTCATAACTTATTAAAGATCAAATGAACAGCAGATAGGTTCATGTAAGCAAACCAAATTGCATTTTCGCGCTACAGAAACAGGCTAAAATAAATTAAAGATAAAAAACGCGCTAATTTTTGTGTGTAATGTGAAAGCATTTATTTGTTATTATCTTCGAGTTTCCCTTATACATGAGTGACCTTTTAGGAGAAGGGAGATTGATGAAAGACCACAACACCAAAGTGGTGACCAAAAAACAACGAAACTCTTGCCCAGATAGGCGTACAACCTCAGCAAGCGTTGCTCTGCTATGTGGTTCGTGCTTTGCAAACTGAACAAGATGAATAACTTATTGGCTATGAAGGTGGAAAATTATCGAATCCCAGCGTTGGCGGCACATCTAGTCACGATCTACTGTATTGTGGAGATTCAATGATTTTGCCCTGCTCAAGTAAGATCGACGCTTCATAGCGATCCCAATTCGTAGAGACCTATTCTTTAAAAAAGCAGTTATTTACTAGTGTGACAGTTGGCTTCACTAACCTAATGTCGGCCTTTTATTTCGCCCTACCAACCGATGCCTCTTAGAGGGCAGGGAAGCATATCATTTCATAATTCAATCGGGATTATGACAGATATCTTTGAACCCTTATATTATGGGGTCAATTAATTCGTTTACGACCATGCTCCCAATCACGAAATTTGGGTGTGGTGGGTTCCACGGTCGTCCCACCGTCGGTCAACAAAACCGGGATTGTGGGTCGCTTACTGCTTTCAACAATTTTGGAACGCGAATCTGGATACAATGTTATTATAAATGTGTAGAGCTATGCAAAAAAGAGATTGTGACAATAAAGCGATATCCAAGCAGCCGAAATTAAAGAGCTAGTGCAGAAAAGCTCACAACCTAAATAACTGTTCCTTCTAAGTTGCCAGCATTGCTTAGTGTTACTGCATTAACGTAAAGAAAGACGTATTTGGCTTTTGATAAATACTAGCTGTATCTTCAGTTCTTTTCCATTTAAATGTCAAATTGTTTACCATTTTAATGCACTAGAATAGGTGTTTACAAATATCACTTCACAAAATTTGAAATTTGTACACTGAAATTAACTTCAATTCCCTGGATAAAACCAAACAACAGTAGTTTTTTTCCAATTTTTTTCTCATTTTTAATCCACACTTTAAAAATTTCTGGAAAAGAGGATTTTAAATGCCGTAATGTAAGGGTGTGATATCAAATAAACAAGTTTTAATTTTGGCTTTGTAAAAAGAAATACATATCTACTCATTTTTTATGAGTAGACGAGCTTACTACTATGTCAAATGATTTAGCCATCTAAATTAACCCCAACACCATTCTTAACATTTTACTTAAATAAAATAAGTGCCATGGTATAAGAACCGCATCGGTGCAGTTTAGTTTCACTAGTAAACCCTCGAAGCAAGGCAATGCAAAATTTGACATTTCAAAAAATTCAGAAGGCCTCATGAATAATGCCTGTTGAAATGGTTGTCATTAGC
>NW_020170398.1:103615-106841 GCF_000524195.1 Echinococcus granulosus
TGACTCTCTTCGTATTTCCTATCTTTCCCAGAATGGAATGCTGCCTTTATTAAAAAGCTACTTCTGTTGCATATAACCGTAAAATTAAAACGAATATCCTTCTGTACTTTACTACATACCTTACGACTTGTTTCTCGGCTTATAGTAGAGAACTCACATTTCATGCCACATGGCTATTTGCTGCCTCCTTCATTGTATTTGGGAATGTTTTGAAAATAAATGTCTAGACACTTGTCCCTATGCTCTTCAGTCGGTAGTTGCTTACGTACCCACTTTATGAACTTAAGACATGAAATAAAGTGCATGTAGGGTGAGCATTAACATTCACATGCTGTTCAGCATCTCCAATCGTCCAATTCTTTTTTCACTCCTCGCAGTCATAACAGCAGTCGGCCGAACGTCTGCAAGAGTCTGTTTGTGTCACAACTTTGTGCCACAAAGCCTACCCTTAAGGGAGATTTTCTTCTTAGTCTGTGCATTTGGACGCTAGCTTGGCGTAATGGCCATAGCCATAACTTATTAGTCCCACTGTGTGTTAACAATAAATTTTTTTGTTATGGTATGTTCATTATGCCTTTTAAAGAAAGCTTGGGAAGCTACACTATTATAGCACCTGAGTTGCTTTTGAAGTCGTTGTTGGGCCAACAAGCCCGTAAGTGGGCATTTTGAAAAGGTAAATAAAAGCAGAGGTGACATTAATAGAACTTCTGATTATTTTAAAGAAGAGTAGTATGTCGAGTGCCCTTAGACTTACTCTCACCATTAATCTAAACAAATGGTTTGATACATTACACACTCCTTCATTGTGATTCGAGGGTGTTCAGTTCCCACCTGGTCCAATGAATCAGGGTGCACCCTGTAAACACTGGCACTTGGACCTTTGGCATCCCTCTCCATCCTCACATTGTATAAACATTCGTGTTTTAATGGTCGTAAATTCATCCCATGAAATGTAAATTTTTATACACCATCCGCTTCAGGTGATTTTGGGACTAAAATAGGGCGCTTCACACTTTCGTTACATGGGGTATGAGGGGAAAGAAGACCACCACAGCCCACAAAGCTTGGCTGCCTTAAAACAGAAATGCAGTTACCCTCAAGCTAATAACTTTCTACATCTCCTTTATGGTTTTAACCCAACCAGTCTGTCTACGATACACAACCTGATACGAATGATCATCATTAGCTGATAAAGAAACACGCGTCACGCATATGAGACGCTCATGGCTAACGTATGAAAGATTTTTAATCCAAACTTCTATGGTGTTAGTACTCCAGTCGAATGTGTAAACTAAATGCCGCGTTTCGTTCTGCTAGAACTCAATGAATTAACTCCATCTAATTAATAAAAGTATTGGTGTGGTAAAATTATATTAAGCGCAATGGATTGTTAAGTCTCTAATCCTTGTTATATCCATTGTCATCAAAACCAGTGCCTTGGACATAAATAAACGACAATTTAACAACACCTAACTACCATCCCCCCTTTCCCACCTTCCTTCGAATATTTCAAAAGTCCCGCTAGAGGACAAAAGCATCACATATACAAACAGTCATTTAAAAAACATGCCCTGATAAATTGTGTCAGGTACTGGATCCCGCTGATGTATTATTTTTTCATGCTCTATGTTCACAAAATTCGAGATAAGGGGTAAGGGAGAAATCCCCTAGGGTGGAGAGGGACAGCTGTGGAGTAGCACATGTGCGGACCCTCATCCTGAAATCCTCTCCTTCCCCCACTGCCCTGCGCATTTACAAAAAAACACTTAATGGGTAAAACACTTAGTGCGCGTGCCGAATAAGCGGGGAGGGAAGGTTAAGGGTGGGGGGAGGACACATGGGCGAATAATTATCCCAGTCCTCTCCCTCCCAAGTGTGCCTCCCATCCCCAGACTGACAGCATTCACGGGAAGCTGCTGAACTAGGGCCTGAACGTGCTTATTGTGCTAACAAAAAGATAATTGGCGCATTGTCACGCTCGTGTATGTAATTAATATAGATGGGAATGGGGGGAGTACGCTAGGGATGATTTAAAAGGCAGTGTTATCCTTTTGGATTCACTCATATTAGCTGTAAAATGCTTTCATAAGTGGCTATTTTGGAAAGCGGTTACTTCCAGTTTTTATTACGCTTTTTACTCATTGCATCCGCACAAATTATCACACATTTTTACACTATCAGGTTAATTGGCGACGTGGCTATTTATGCACTATATCCTGCCATTATTTTTGTATCGACAGTTTATCTCCTCGACCGGAAATGAGAAAATGAGGACTATAAGTCCAGTGCTCAGTAGGCATCCACAACAGATGCTAGAAAATTAACAGTGTAGGAAACGTCACAAATATCTGATTAAGGGTTTCATTTCTCTTTGTAGCTTTTTACAATTTTTGCTTCCCCTTAATAAAATGTTAAATATTTCTTTGGGCGCACAAAACTCATATTCCGACAAATTTACACCCCCAAGATCTGTTATATTTTTCATATTTTGCAAATTTATTCCTGAACGTCTTTTACGTGGTCGTGAATAAGGTTGGACGTTTTGATCACTTTCAATCCTACCTGCCAATGGAGCGGTGGAACATTTCCTCTATTAATGATATATGCTGAAGAAAATGCAAATGTTCACCTGGAACGCCTTCTGGTCACACTGCTTAGTCTACGAAAAGATTTTATATCCTTATCTTTGTTAAGCTTAATGGTTAAGTTTGTATGGCATCAACATTCAAAGGTAACATGCATGTTATAGTGTCACACATATGTGACACATGATCTTGGTCAGTTTCAGGTACCCGATTGCATAAAAGCCTATTGGGTGTTTCTAAAACGGCAAAACAGGTGTAGGGCATTATTTTTTTAGCAAAAAACCCTTTTTAGTCTTAAGTACCATTTTAATTGAAAAATAAAACCTCTGATCTATAATGGATGACATGCTACTGAGACCCTGACAGCTAGTGTATTAATCACAAAGATTGTCAACTTTTCACACAACATTGGTGACAATGCACTTAAAATGAATCACTTATCACTGCCTCTTGCTTTACTATTTTTTAATGAAACAAAGAATTTAAGGCACGTTTGAACTCTACCTTATTCATACAAACTTTGCTTGGCGACCTACCTTTCCCGATTTATAAATACTCCAGACATAACACGCTAGTATGCCTAGATAATGTTATTCATCCTCCTTACAAAGTCAATTCTGGCAATTTCGACTGTCAAAGAC
>NW_020170398.1:106941-109491 GCF_000524195.1 Echinococcus granulosus
TGCTATAAGGTTGCAAGTTGGAACTAACTTGCAATCCTTGGAAGATGACAGTAGATTGTGATTGTCTTTCATTTATAAAATAATATTTATGAAGGTTTTATTTTATTACAGTCAGAGCCAAAATTAATTGTTTACTATAAACAACTTATTCATCAAATTTTGGCTAAGTAACGAACTCCACCAGCCCTTAATTTAAGGTAGTGGTTTGATCGGAAAGCTAGCATCATTAAATGTACTGCAAACGGGATGTTGGTTTCAACCTTACTGTGATGAAGGTATCACTAACCATTTGTCTTTCACCCATTTCATTTGAATGAGTTATACTGAATTGTATTTTTCCATGCATTTCATGACTGCTTAATTGAAAATGTCTCATCTCTAGGACAGCATCAACTCATTTTAGATTATATATTTTGAACCTGTTAGCTTGTGTCGGATAACTACTTCATTTGCATGCTTAGTCTTCCACGGAGTTACTTGTCCAAGTTTCAAAAATTCAAAAATTTTTTCACTATCCTTCTTTTCTGGCTCTGCAACAAGCGAATGAATTCGCCGTTGCCGAGACTGTTTTCATTTACTAAACATTTTACACCAATTGGCTTTAAATTGCTTTTCTTGAATTTCAAACTTGTTCCTTGTTCAGCAGGGCATGGCTTGATATGATGATTTGTTTGCCATATCTTTCACGCACAAAAAACCAACAATTTCCTCAATAGTCAGGCCTTTTTGATTTACCGTTTTCAGTCTTACGAAATATCCCTCGAATTGCCTTTCCTTGGAGGCACAGAAGGCAAACATTTGTTTATGGAGGGTCAAAAGGTGGTGATTCATACGTATTATTTATATACATTTATAGAAATGAGGCAAATTATCAGTGTAGACTTTGGTTGCTTGTTTAACTCTCCGTTTTAGTAAAAAGGCTACTCATGTGCTCCGCCATTGTGCCTTTGCCGGGTGGGCTGGTCTATGGTACATCTCAGTAGCCCCATGTCCCACTTTACGTTGAATAGATATTTAGCCCCAGTATTGTGCCTTCTTTCTTCCTCAACGAAGCCTCGGGGCGCCACATTGGTGGCATCGAAAAGCAAACCCGATTCTAAAGGACATTTATTCCGCTTTTTAACGTTGAGTGACAAATCTTTAGCGGAACTGGTAATGACGTGACCTTCAGTAACTATTACAGTCCCGTGGTCTGCAGGAAAGCCGTTCACAACTGAAGCGGCGCCATCCGTGAGCCATCCCGAAAAGTTCGTTGCGCAGCTGCCTTCTATTCCTGTATTAAGTTGTCAAATATGTGAAAACGCGAAACCTCCTCCACTTCTCTTCTACCTGGATAGGACATAGCTTGACATGACCGGACAGCTCTAAAGTGCGAACAAAGTAGCAAGGAGGAATGGAAGCAAAATCCTATCCCCACAGAACTATTTTCAGTCCCATCCCTGTTACCTGACTGCTTTAAAGACGGTGTTCCTGTGACTACCTCTGAACATGCATGACGTCAAGCTATGCCACTTCCCACACAGGACGAAACTTCAGATCCAGTAGAATTACCAAGAGGGAGCAGTGTCGTTGCGGTCAATATATTCGCGGTTACATGGAAATTTGATGGCCGACACGGTTGGATAGTGGATGCTTCCTTAAAATGCCACCTGCGCTGTGATGGCTGACGTGGGAGGTTACCCATGCGAAGCTCTGGAGACGACAATCAAAGGAGGAGAGGGGCTGTGCAGTGCGCTGCCTGTTTGTTTAACTCTCGATTTGGAGGCATGGGGACCACTATGGGTCTCCACTGTTGTACCTACGCCAGATGGGCTGGCCTCCGTGCCACAGTAGTAGCCCAAACCCTACTATAGGTTGAATATGTATTCTGCCCTAGTATTGTGTCTTTTTTTGTCCTCAGGGCAGCCTCGAGGCTTTGTAATCACTGACAATAAAAACAAATAGCCAGGAGAAGTTTGTTACCTTTGTTTCCTAAATCACCATTTGCTAATCGGATACAATCCACTTGCAAAAGCCAATTCCGTAGAGCACTTTTTGTTAAGAAACCAGAAAAATAGCAAACCTGTTCTTATTCACTCCCTCTTCTACTTTAATTTATTTTCAAGTTTTTTATTCTTTTTAGTATTAAATCAGGTAATTTGCTCCTTGACATTAGTGGAAGTGACAGTAAGTGACAGTAATGTTAAGATAAATTAGGGGAAGAAGACGAGACGCAATAAGATCTTCTCCGCGACAAGTTTTCCGATGTGACGTGCGAATGCTTGCATTGTGGTGCCTTGTTAGAACAAGAATGAAACGTGTTTATAAAAGTTTCCCTATTCCTAATATTTTTACTAGGAAAAAGCTTGTTCCGCTTTTCTAAGTTGTAATGGATAGATGGATATCGGATGTTATGTTTGGTTTACTTTGACTGAACAAACGATTAGTAGCAAATATTTGAGTCTCCACTGTGTCGCACATATACACAAAGCAAATTTAGTCTTGTGAGGATGTGATGGTATATGCCCTAGTAGTGCGATGATTAAGGATGTGTCTCTAAGCTTAAAAATG
>NW_020170398.1:109591-113888 GCF_000524195.1 Echinococcus granulosus
AACAATCTGTTACAATCAGCTCTACCGAAAACTCCACAAACTTTTACGTCATATAACTGAAAGCATAGAAGAGCTGCTTGATAGCTATTTATGGCTTTACCCATTACCATTTGTGGGTGAGGTCCAATCACTCAGCTCCTCAGTTGCCACGACTTCCTCTTCCCATCTAATATGGGTGTCAACGAACTGTTTCCTCGCTAAAGGCGAGCAAACATTCGTAGCTGCGCTTAAGATGCCATGTGATAAACAAGTCGAACTTTTTTTAGCCCCTGACTCTATGTAAGGCAACAATGAATTAATTACTGCTACTATTGCGACAATAAATTAATCCTTTGATCAAATCTGAGGTTTTAATTGTTTCTACAAGAATTACAATTCAGCTGTTGAATCGGCTGATTAACCGAAGAATAGCTAACATTATGATCGAATAGATTCCATATAAGGTAACACGTAAAAAACACAAGGGAACTGCGTCTGACTTGTGTATTGCTAACACGATTTTCAGATACTTCATATGTTGGAAACAATCCCCGCCGAAAAGCCTATCTAAAGTCGATATAAGGGACAGTAGTGGAGCTTAAGTCTAGATTTCTCAACAGTGGATTAAAGGGATTCCCATTTAGTCCTACATTACATCAATTATACGCATTAACCTCCATCACGAGGAGTTTGGTCTTCCTACAAATAATATGTACTTGATCGAGTGGGTTCCTATTTCTCTGCTGCTGCACCTTCTTAATATCAAAAGAAATTTATTCGACACCGTTTTATTTCACCACCAAGTAAAATACAAAGAGAAGCCACATTTACGATATATTTTCTTTAAACATTGAGCATTGGAAAGACAATAAGGAATGTGGAATAGGGAAGCCCAGCTCTCAGCTCACCAATGCTCCTCATCTGACGTCCGACAGGGCGAGTTTTCAGCACTCTGCATGGGTGAGATTAGGATTTCAGACTCTGAACGTCTAGGAAGGAGGGCTCGTAGAAGGGGATGCATTTGTGGTCGAGAACGATCTAAACAAACACCAAATTATGTTTCACAAGAATACTTTTGATAAAATAGAAGCTATCAATAAGGGATGAATGATTATTTTAGATTTAGAGGGCTGTTTTAATTTATAATTCAAGAATATGTACGATAAAAAGGATAATAGCAATTCATTTAAACTGGTGGGTTTGGACTGTTTCTGTTCAAAACGTGTTTCATTAAACATCAACTGAATTTTATCCTTATCTTACAAGCAATGCCTGAGGACAAAGAGTGATTCCGGTGTCCAGGGCAGAATAGCACCGTGCCATTCCATCATTGTATATTTTACTACGAAGTAAACTCAATTTTCAGCAGTAACTGCTCGAAGGGATGAACGGGTGAGCGTGTAATCTGCTTTAACAGCATTGATCAATCAGATTTGTAAGGACTCTGCTACGCTTTCATTTGACAGCTGGTTTTAGTTAAGCCGAAAATGTTTCTATGCAACCCTGTCAAGTCTCCTTGTTGACAGCGGAAAGATTTGTTCACGCCACTCATGAGGCCTCCATGAGGTGATTATAAGCTTCCTTCACCCTCAAAACCTATTAGTTTCGCGATCCTTGCAACCCGGTAATTAGCCACCTAAAGTCATACTAATCATCCCGGGTAGCCCCTTCATAAACTGCAGCTAATAGGAGGAATGGAGGGAAGGGTCAGTATCCAACTTGACAACCTCCCCACATCATCACCCTGCCCCATCAGCACCCTTTTTTATGGCGCACCCACAAGCTGCTCTACGAAGGTCGGTTTAGATGGTCAATAAAATGCATGGAGATGTTTAAAAAAAATTCTCTCACCGAAATTAACACCACCGCTGTGGCCGTAGTGCCGTTGAATCACTTCATCTTCCAGTCGGGTGATAAATTTGATGGTCTCCTCGATCACGGTAACCTAGAAATTAACAAATTTGGTGTATTTGAACAGGTATCAATTTTGCACAACAGGATCAAATGTTAACTCTTCAAATTACAGTGATTAAAATCGTGTATTGAATGCAGCCACTACGGATTTCTTTCGAGAGATACGTCCGTCCCTTGCATGTAGGCCTCTACCCCTTACTTCTATGTACTTTTTATTAAAAAATAACTATTGGAAAAATGTTACACATCGATGCAAAGCTTAAAAGATTGCCGTATGAAATGAGGAAGGACAAAGGCATTTATGAAATGATTTGATAAATTGATCCTACTTCGTTCATGCTTCAAAATGATTTTGAGTGGGAAACATAATGCCTAACGCATGAAAACGATATACCTCAGTGGTATTTGGTCGATTATTCAGACCGGGAATAAGTTCCATCAACTGTCTGATCTCATCCAAGCGGCATTGTTTCCGCAAAGGCTTGGAAATTTGCCGCTTTTTGAGGTGATTTTTCATCTGTGATTGGCGATTCTTCTGCATATTTGAACGGTATGTTAAAAATCGCGTTCCTTTAATAGACTAAACGGCATTATAGTTATCTGATGCTTATAGATGTACGCAGCAATGCCTTTTCACACCCCCTTCAAAGCTCAGCAGCCAATCGGGTCCAAGTGTATTTTTCATTGGTTGGTTTAGGCTAAAGTAGCGCCTAGGGGTCGATTCTGCAGCGAATAGGAATCGTGCAGTCAAGTAAGGGACTAGAATCCTGAGTCAATTTTGTCTTTTTAGCATTCAACTTGTTAACATCCACATTTAGCATTATAATTTTAAAGCTTTTGTCTTTAACTAAATATGATTTTTAGTAAAGCTCGATGCTTTCAAAAAGATTTACTTTGAAACTACCGTCTAAAACAGACCAATGGGCGTTTTGTTTATAATTAGCACAAATTCACTATTTATTTTCTTTTGCAGTGTTTTAGGTAAAGTTATTGTCCTACACAAACTGCCACGCTGAATGAATTATCCACGAACGAGAAGATTGTGAATATTTCACTGTCCCCTAAAATTGTTATGTTCAACTCAAGTACTATACGCTTTATTTTACCAAAGTCTTCGAAAGTTAAATTATTAATAAAGTGGGTTTATCTTGGTACCAATTTATACTGAAATTGGTGTTGACCAAAGTTTTGCCAACCCTCTACCAAGGCCTTAGAGGAAAAAAACATCCCACGAATGACATGTTCTACGCAGAGGTGTGATGATCTAAACTGCGCAACACAATTCTCACCAGATTAAGAACATTCCGCCTCCACTTTCCCGATTTGAGTTGTTCTAATCTTTTGGTTGCATATGATCTGTGACAACAAATTTTTTTAAGGTGATAAAGAGCGCACTAGTTACTGAATATCGAAATGATTAAAAAATTTATCGGTCTAAATGGCCTTGATTTCGCTAAATAAAGTTGTCACAAAAATATTTGCTATTATAATCGACAGAAACTTCCATAATGCTTCGATGGTTTTCCATTTGTGCACCTACAACAGTTTTTTTGACCTTTCCACAATTTTAGACTTCGAGCTTTTCCTTATTCTGCATACACCTGTGGGCCAAAAAAGGAACTATAGAAAGCCAGGGATGCATGAGAGAAGAAGCAGAGGATGGCAAAGGCAAACAGATTCCACCTCTCCAAAGTCTCTCCCCTCCCTCTCCCACATATGTCTGCACGCGGACAGGCACCTAACCCAGCAACTAAGAAGGAATGTAGGGAGGGGTAATGCAGACCAGTCGGTCGGTCCAATCTGTTTAGTTGGGGTAGATAGTGATATAGACCTTTTCGAAGAAAGGGGGAAGGCAGGTGGCCTAGCAACCATCTGCCACGTCGGTTGCAGGTGTTCCGGCACGTGTACATCTCCCTTTTTTACTATGCCTAGCCCTGCACTCACACCCTAAGATCAGTTTGACATTTAAGAAGGAGACGAAGGGTAGGATCTGGCCAATTGCAAAGGCGGGTGCAGCCAGTGCGAGTCAAGGAGGTCTGCGCAGGAGGTGATGGGAATGGGAAGATAAGCAATTCACTCTTTGGCTAATAAGTATCAAAGCAAGGTATTGCTTTGTTAAATCTGCGACTGATTAATGTTACTTTCCTATTACCCGAGTAAAGTTTTAACACGTTCACTACCAGTGCTATTTACAAGTGATGAGTTCTTTATTAATTTGTGAAAGCTATTTGCATCAAATATTGGTTCGAATAGACAGAATAACTGTTATTTTAATGAAAAGATGTAAGGTATTCTTGGTGCCAGAATAATTACACTTCTTACTTTTAAGTAATGAAACCTAAGACCTCAGAGGACTCCATAAAGTATGTGGGGTTTTTGGTATAGCTGACTGTAACAGATTGCG